>NC_083484.1:3665000-3682500 GCF_030014155.1 Tachysurus vachellii
TAATCATGATCTTTTAGCTTCTACATTTTGCTTTGGTTCATTTTGTCCCCAGTTATAGCAGTGTATCAGTCACCTGACCGAATCCTGGGCTCATTTGTTTTGCTGTGTTAGCAGAGCAGACATTGCAGTCCCAGTCCTCATAAACACTCACATAAACACACCCACACCTCTCATAAAGGTTTCTGTTAGCTGTATAGAAGTGTGTCTATAAAGATAGTCTAACAGAAAATTTGCGCCTGTCGTCAAGGGCAGTTAAAATCCCGTCGCATGTTACGTTCAAAATGTTCCAAAAGGACAAATCTGAACACCTTCATCACTGGGTGGTGACTGATTTTACCAACTTTTTTAAAAACAGGACTTGTTTCTCACAGCAGGATTACCAGTGTTGCCAGGTATACAATTTTCACACCGAATTTGAAACCTTTAAAAATGATGAAAACCTGGTTAGTGAGTAGTTCAGCTCTTCAGCGATCATGTTCTGTTTATCATTTTTGTGTTAACACTCTGCTCTGTTTAAACCACAAGAAAACCCGTTCTTTTTATTTGTCATTTGGGCTGGGATGGAAAATGTAAACCAATCTTTGGCAATCTTTGTGTGTAGAAATCAAAGAAATTCTTGCCATTCGCTAGAGTCTGGTACATTTGAAAAATAAACATGGCCAAGAAAAACAATAAAGGCAATTTGACTGCCAACCAGGAACAGAGTTTTTGTCTTGTTCACGTTTTTCTTGTTCACTGATATGTAATAGAAAACTCACGCTTTTAAAAAGACACTAGAAATTGGCACAGTAAAGAATTTATACACAATCAGATATCAGATTGCAAATTCGACTAAACTGCCTGGTTTCTATGTTGTTTGACAGCTACTAAAGATTTTTTTGATATTTTTTTGACTGCATGTGATGTGCAGATATGGAACTCTGACTTTCTCTCTTTTTCTACTCATCTCGAGGCATCTAGATACTGTACTATCTCCTGTTGTGTTCTGCTTCATAAAGATTGCGGCCCTTCAGCGAGAAGCTCCCGACTCCATGTGGTGTTTGAGGACAACAACCTCCTAATTAACCCTTGTATGATGTTCAGGTCTGTGGGACCCATATTCATAAACATCAATAGTTTTGAAAAACTTTGCTTCCTTGTAAATTTGTTGATTTTTTCCCACTCATAACTTGATTAAAATTGATTTTCCTTTTTTTATTTCATTTTATTAAAAAACAACAAAAAACGAGTAGCACTTTAATTAAAAAATGTGATATAATAAAGGTAAAGGGCAAATATTAACCATATATGCTGTTTATATTGCTTGTAATTGGGATGAAGTAAACATCTGTAGAGTATTTTAACATCAAATTTTTGATTGTTGAATTAAAAACCTAGGGGACACGGTGGCTTAGTGGTTAGCACGTTCGCCTCACACCTCCTGGGTTGGGGGTTTGATTCCCGCCTCCACCTTGTGTGTGTGGAGTTTGCATGTTATCCCCGTGCCTCGGGGGTTTCCTCCGGGTACTCCGGTTTCCTCCCCCGATCCAAAGACATGCATGGTAGGTTGATTGGCATCTCTGGAAAATTGTCCCTAGTGTGTGATTGCGTGAGTGAATGAGAGTGTGTGTGTGCCCTGCGATGGGTTGGCACTCCGTCCAGGGTGTATCCTTCCTTGATGCCCAATGATGCCTGAGATAGGCACAGGCTCCTCGTGACCCGAGGTAGTTCGGATAAGCGGTAAAAGATGAATGAATGAATGAATTAAAAACCCTAAAATGCAGCAGGTCCATCAGACCCACGAACACTGGCTGAGTAACAAAAATACGAACAACATACAGTACAAGGGTTAATACACAACTGTATCTGACTGTAGAAAGGACATTATTTATAATAACACTCTATGGAGTTTATAACAGTTTATAATCACACCCTCCAGTGTCACACCATCCAAATGAAGATGAGGTTCCCTTTTGAGTCTGGTTCCTCTCAAGGTTTCTTCCTCTTAAACAGTCACCTCAGGCTTGATCATTTGAGATAAATACAAACACAGTATTAATTTTGTCATCAGCCCTGAGTAGGTAACGAGTGTTGAACCTCTGTTTAATCAACACCTACTGGGCAGAAGCATGGAGCACAGGAGCACAAAGCTCTCAGAAGCCACGGCCCTCATGTTCTAGTGATATTTGCTTCATAATGCCGGTTTTCAGTATTCAGCTCTCATTAAAACAGCAGAGATGCCTTGCAGAACCAACTGCCTTCTGGGTTTTCTGAGCATGGGCCTGAGTCACGTTCGACTGATCACTAAACTACATCGATCCCTTCATTGGAAAACGGCCCAAGAGTCCTGCGAGAGGAGTGGGTCTGAGGTCTAAAAAAGGATGTGCTGTGTATTGTGCATACATGAGAAAGGAGAAGGTCTCAGTGGGATTTCTTCTACAGGACAACCTCACTCTCCGGTACACACTGTACGCCGCACAGGAGATACGACCCTGGAATACACTCCGGCTGATTTAATGCACCAGCACATATCCAGGCCAGGAGAACAGAGTACAGAATGAAAAATTACAGTCACGCCTGCAGGACCGAGGCTGAGTGGAATACTAATGCTTAGAGTTTATTGGCCTGAAACCAACAGAGAATAGGACGATGCTGGCATCTAATCTATACCAGCCCAACAGCATGCTGGGAAATTTCTACATTTAAAAACATTATAGTGACAGATAAAGCAGTTACTTAAACAATGCAGTCGTTAAACTCAGACTACTCAAAGGTTCTTAAACACGGTACTAGATACTGTACCGGGTGTGTAAAGCTCCATAAGTACACACACACACACATGCACACACACACACACATACACACACACGCACACACACACGCACATACACACACGCACACACACACACACACACACACACACACACACACATACACACACACGCACACACACACGCACATACACACACGCACACACACACACACGCACACACACACACACACACATACACACACACGCACACACACACGCACATACACACACGCACACACACACACATGCACACACACACACACACACATACACACACACGCACACACACACGCACATACACACACGCACACACACACACACACACACACAGACACACACACACGCACACACACGCACACACGCACACACACGCACACACACACACACACATACACACACGCACACACACGCACACACACACACACACGCACACACATACACACACGCACACACATGCACACACATGCACACACACGCACATAAACACACACATGCGCACACACACGCACACGCCCACACAAACCTCTTTTAATTACTAGTTTTTATTAGTTAGATTGTTACTTGCTTTCTCTCTCTCTCTCTCTCTCTCTCTCTCTATCTCTCTCATTCACTCTTTTATTACTCCCAATCTGTCTCTCTGTCTCTCTCACTGTCTCTTCCCATCTCTCAATCTATGTTTTATTCTTTTTCTCATTCCTTCTCCATCTCTTTTTCTCATTCTCTCTTTTTTCTAATTCTCTATCATTCATATCTCTGTCTCTCATTCTCTCTTTTCTCTTCTCACTTTCTCTGTCATTTTCCCCCAATGTTTCTCTCTCTCTCTCTCTCTTTCTCTCATTCTTTCTGTTATTCTGTTATTTATTCTCTGTGTTTCTCGCTGTCTCTCTGCCATTCCGCCTATCATTCCCACCCTATCCCTGTCACTACATCACTCCTTAAACCTCTCTGCTCTTTCTCTCCCTCGCTCCCTCTCTCTTTTATTCTGTCTCTTTCCATTCTCTTCTGTGGTCTTCAGCGGTCCCGGTGAAGGAGGCGTGTTCTCAGTCCTTGTCATTTCCAGTAACACGTCTTTTCTACTAAAACAATGTATCTCTGTCCTTTTCCCCATCACATAACAGGACGTGTGAAAGATAGAGGAGGTCTCCAGGGTGTGAGGACGTCAATGGTGACAGAATGTCCTCCGTGATGCTGGCTATAAATTGACAATAAACACTATCAACAGTACGTAAAAAAGGAGGAGCTTCATTATTTATCAGTTCTCAAATCTGATTGTTGATGAATTTTCTTTTGATGAATTTTTGGTTTCTCTGAGGAGACGTTTACTTAACATTTAGGAAAAGAGTCTCCAGGGTCAGTGTTCTGTAACAGACAGTAACAACCCCCCACCCCACCCCCACCCCCTGTTAATCAGTAGTGGCTCAAGCAGGTTAAGGCTCTGGATTTTTGATCAGAGGATCGGTATTCAATCCCAGCTCTGCCGGCATCACATCATCTGTAAGGGATGGATGATACACTCCACTAGTGTAAGTCCAAAAACATCTGTCTGAACAAGACATCACTGTAGTGCGGCAGAACTGTAAGAAAAGGAAGAGGACAGCCTCAGAGATCAGAGAGTGATGAGAGACACTCATTATTGCTGCACTCTCGACCCTTACGCTGCGCTTCGTTTCTTTGTTAGCATGCAATATGCCAACTGGATAGGAAACTCTTCAGGTGACTACAAAATTAATTTTCGAGGCTTGAATGCACACACACACGCACACACACACTCACTCACACACACACACACATACATATACACACAAGTTTATCCTGCCCTAGACTACAGATATAGATAAAGCGTCACCTTGACAGTACATGCTTTACAGTTCATAAAGTCTAGAATATCTATGGCTGGAAGGGAAAAGTGGGTTGATTAAGATGCATAAGCGCCTAAGTGAGCATGTCGGCATGTGGGTTGGGGAAACGGCAGAAAGACAGAAACGTGGTGAGACAAAAAAGAATAAAAAGAGACTGCCAAGAGAGTGAAGGAGAAGAAAATGAATAGAAGAGGTCCTGGAGCTGGTGTGATTGAGCGCAGGAATCAGTCCAGTGTGGATTTCATCATCCCCATAATCTGCTTCTGGAAGACGTCCCTGTGAACACTTCTGCCTGTTCCTAATTTCCCAGCAGCCCCGGCACTCACACATATCCTCAGGCTTCTGTCAGCTCCACTCCAACGTTGATGGAAAAAGAGAGCCTCATGTGTGGCCATTAAAGTGAGAGAAAAATGTGCTCCATTAGTCCAAGCTGCATGGCGTAGGTGCTAGTTTCTCACTCGCTGAACAGATTACTGAACAGTAAGACACCAGAAAGTGAGCATCGATGAGACACCGTTAAAGTTCGGGTTAATACGAGGCTGAATGTATGCATATGCTCTGATGAAGTGTGGGAATCAACTAGTGACACTTCATGAATCGTATCAGTCGTGTATTACTTTACTATACATGTACACATTAAGCTGCAGTACTAAATACTTTACAGATAATTGTTCTACATTTTTCTTCAGTCAAAGCAATTTGTCAGCATTAATAGTTTTTATTTATGAACACCTCCTTCTTTTTTTATTCACACCTCCTTCACTGAGACTAACACAGAGGCCACACCTCCTTCACTGAGACTAACACAGAGGCCACACCTCCTTCACGCAGACTAACACAGAGGCCACACCTCCTTCACTGAGACTAACACAGAGGCCACACCTCCTTCTCTGAGACTAACACAGAGGCCACACCTCCTTCACTGAGACTAACACAGAGGCCACACCTCCTTCACGCAGACTAACACAGAGGCCACACCTCCTTCACTCAGACTAACACAGAGGCCACACCTCCTTCACTGAGACTAACACAGAGGCCACACCTCCTTCACTGAGACTAACACAGAGGCCAAACCTCCTTCACTGGAACTGACACATAGGCAACACCTTCCTTTACCAAGACTGACATATAGGCCACACTTCCTTCACCGAGACTAACATATAGGCCACACCCCCTTTACTGAAATTGATACAAATGCCACACTTCCTTTACCGAGACTGACATATAGGCCACACCCCCTTTACTGAAATTGAAGCAAATGCCATATAGGCCACACCGAGCCTGATATATAGGCCACACCCTTTCACTGAAATTGATGCAAAAGCCACACCTCATTCACTGAGACTGACACATAGACCAAATCTTTTCATACTGAAGATCACTTGTATGTTTAAGTTAAAAAACTCTCCATTAGGCAGCACCAGCATCCTGCTAATCTGACATTTATAGCACTGCAGTGTTGGATTAAAGCACACTGTTGCCTCCTTTCTGTTTAATGAAGTGAATTACCACAGCGCCTTGGGTATTTCAGCTGCCTGCGATATCGAATCCCAACTCCATGATAATGAGTGTATGCACTAACCCAACAAGGGTGCATCTGTTTTCTCGGCTCGGTACATGATTTATGATTTAATATCTGATCCACTCTAATTAGTCGTGTTCTCGGAGGACGGCCCCTGCCCTTACAAACAAACACCCCTAATTAAAATCTCCAAGGCAACATTTGGAGGAGACCACAAGGTTCGCCATGGTGTTCTTAAAGCTACAGCTGTGTAAGGGTTTAATATTTATAAAGACACGGATGATGCTGCATTTGCACAGCTATTCTCATTCTCAAGTCTCACAGTACAGGAATAACACAATATCCACATAATCACACATTCAGTTCAAGCTCATCTCAAACAGATGGTCAGAAGGTCTCAAATGCTAGTATGAAAACCAGACAGAGCATCTTAAGATGTCAAAAACCTTGCTAGCTAAAGATTTTGTAAAAATCAATGTTTTTGGATAACTGTGTGCCATAGCTGAACGAGTTCAAAATGTCCGTGACGCAGGAGCATGATAGTCAGAATTTTGAGGGATTTTTGAAATGCTAGAACTTTAGATTCACAGAAACAGGAAACACTAAATATTATTAGAGGCTCAAGTGGTAAAGACACTGGGTTGTTGATTGGAAGGGCAGGGTTCAAGCCTTAGCACTTGAATAACTGAGCAAGGCCCTTAACACTCTCTGCTCCAGTGATGCTGTACCATAACTGCTCCTGTGCTCTCACCATAACCTCTAAAGGTGGGATATGCAAATAATAAGAATTCCACTGTGCTATAATGTATATGTAGCAATAATAGAGGCTTCTATTCCCCAATTTAATTCATTTAATCTATTAATTTTGCAGATAATAGATTACTATGGTCACACACACACACACCTCCCTGCAGGACTGGTGTCTTGGCTGCTCCATCCCTCATTCTTTGCCCTGGGGACAGGCGGCTGGAGCATCTCAGCGGCCAACGGGTCGGCATCGTTCTCATCTCTGCCGAGCCACTCGCCCACCACACGGGGCCGCAACACCGAGTTATACAGCCGCGGTTGCTGACAGGGAGCCAACACACACACACACACACACACACACACACACACACACACACACACACACACACACACAATTAGACAAATGATAGTGAATTTAAAAAGCAAATAACACTTTGAGACACTCAAATCAGCACAATTTAATCCTGCACAACATTACAGCCTCAAATTACTATCAGAGCGCATTTTAGTCTATGGTTAACTGCGACTAAACTCATTTTAATAAATCCTCAGAAGAATCTTACGAAACAACAGCATCTGTATGACTACTGCTACTTATATTTCATGACTAGGGTAGTCATGAGACCCATTTCCTTTAAACAGCTGCCAAAGTAAAAGAAATTACATTTTATATCAAGAGCTGAATGCAGTAGAAGCCAAACTACAGTCTAGAGCATTTGGGCAGACGGCCCAGTTGTCTGTATTACATTCAGCAAGACGCAGGCAGCATGGTTTATAAAAAACAACCAGTTTGTCATGTTTACGTTTGTTATTATTTTACAGAAATGTAACCTAATTATTTTTTTAATATAGACAAATTCTGTTATTTTATGAGATTTACACCCACAGAAGCAAAGATTATCTACAAAGGTGAATATAATGTTTATAAAATTGTTAAACTGTTCAGATGGAGCTATGAGGTTAAGCTTGTTAGCAAAATTAGCATCATTGCTCCAGTGCGAATTTAAACAAACAAACAAACAAACAAACAAACAAACAAACAAACAAACAAACAAACCTCAGACACCAAATTGCCTCAGATAATTGATTACATTTGGTGTAAATCTGATAGATGGATGACTTACCTGATCAAGCTCATCAGATAAGGCAATACCTGTGAAAGACAGAATTTGTTCAGTTATTCACGTTCATGTTAAGTGTCTTGCTGCACGAACACGGCGTGAAGATTACAGTGTTTGGAAGCACTGACTTCGGGACAGGCTCTCCAACGCTTTGCCCAACTTCTTGCTCTCCCGCAGGATGTGGTTGAGCTCGTCGAAGTCTCGGCTCTCAGGTTTGGACCTCCAGTCCCATGAGGGACATTCTATGGAACGAGGCACTGCGGAGAGAACAAGATGGGAGCTGAGAGCTCGTCTCTGCAGCATGACACACTTACATCTTGTGCCTTATTACAATAAAACAGACGTTATTTTACAAGAGCAAAATGTGAAAAAGATCATGTTGTATTTACTGTAGACTTCAGAGAAGGTAGGATTGAAGTTCTGTAAGTACTGTTCATTATAATCCACAACTGTCAGATTGAGTGACAGCGACACCAACTCAGAAAAGACTAAGAAAGTAATGGAGTAGACAACTGCAAACTGCTCCGAATGTGGAAAAAAGTGATCATTTGTAATCTACTAATAATTAGGAAACCACCAATAATCTGTATGATAGGGATAATCTGAAAACTACAGATAATCTGGAAACAACTGATAATCTTCTGATAATCTGGAAACTACTTATGAAATGGAAACCACTGATAATCTGGATACCTCTGATAATCTGACACCTAATACCTCTGATAATCTGATACCTAATACCTCTGATAATCTGGAAACCATTAATAATCTGTAAACCACTGACAAACTGATAACCACTGATAATCTAGAAACAGATCATTTGATAAACACTAATAATCTGGCAACCACTAATATTATGGTTTCCAGATTATCTATAATTATCACCATTTTCAACTCAACTGCTCTACAGTGTTATCAGATCTACTGATCTAGAAACAGAATAATCTAGAAACAGCCATACTGGAAACCACAGACATTCTAGAAGCAACTAATAATCAAGAAACAATGAGTGAGCAACAATGTTTTATCTGGAAAGTACTGATAAACTCCAATAATCAAAAAAAAAAAAACTTCTGGAAACTACTTATGAACTGTAAAATACCAAAAATCTGGTGCTACTGATAATCTGGAATCCACAAATCTGTAAACTACCAATAATCTTTACTGATCAACGATAAATTGTAAAATGAGTTTTTTTAGGTTATCCGGAAACGACATACAGTATAATCTGGCAACAGCTGATCAATAAGAATGAATGTATAATCTGGAAACAATTGATAACACATTCATTCTTATTGATCAGCTGTTGCCAGATTATATGTCGTTTCCGGATAATCTTAAAAAACAAATTTATGATTAACAAATAATTCTTTTTTTTTTCTTGATGCACGTTAATTAGTGTTAAAGAGGAATTTTACAACCTGAGTGCATAATGTTTATTTTCCATCAGAAATGTTTGGTATGGTCATCATTTCTTCAATTATAAAAGAGATAAGGATCAAGATCAGGGACGGAACATTACCAGAGCATAAAGTTGGCATGATTACCATCCTCAGAAAACTGCAGAATGCATTTTCATTCTCCCGAGTAAAAAACAATAAAATGATCTTATTAGCAAGTAATTATTTTGCATCTTCCTGCTGCTTCAGTGAGCATGCAGTTCTCAATGAGAGCTTTAGTATCTCTTATTTGGTGCGATTTAACTTGAGGTTGTTCTGATTCAGCAGAATGTGAATAAGCACTAAAAGCCTTTAATAGCTGCTGCGCCGAGAAAACAGGCTTTACCGATCTAACCTTACTTTTAAGGCCAATAGAATATTTAATACAAGGCTTCTGTCATAAGCCACCAGCCACATCCTGGAGAACACTTCAAGGAAAAAACTCACGTGCTGTTAGACGATGAATAATTCAAGCTGTGCAGAAAAGCATGTCAAGTGAAAATGGGCCATCTTTACTTTGGCTGAAGTCCACCGAGGTTCACTGAAGCTCATGTTTTGGATGATTTCTGAGCTAGTTTTTTTTTGTTGGCCAGGTGCTTTGCTAACAATACCCAATTGCTCTAACTGTCATAATATACACACAGAGAACACGGACAGCACAGCCTGCCTTCTTCCACCTGCCAATCCTCGTTACACTGCTACAGCTTTAGGAGAAAGGATACAGAGATCAGTACAGTGGCTACACGTGATGGCTACGTGGCTACACGTGATGTGGCAAGACACCAGAGCCTGCATTCAAAAAGATTCACAAACAATGAACTGCGAGCTCATAACAAAGCTTAAAAATGAGTGATTCAGGACCAATCTCAGAGCAACACTGAACAGATAATACTACTTTTATCTAATAGAGGAGGCGGGGCTTAACCCGTTACTAGTTATGACACATTCTATTGAAGACTGTGATTGGTTGACCAATAAAAAAAAAAAAAGTTTAGAGTAACATTTATGTACCTCAAAATCTTTAGCACGATGCTAATGTACAGCAAAATTAATGTCCTGAATAAAACAGAAGGAAAATGTAACCTCTTTTAACCTATTTCTCAAAAAATGTTCTCTCATTTTTAAATGTTAGCATAATGCTAATGTGTTTCATAACTCTTTCAGAATTCTTAAGAGTTTAAAGTAATGCTAATGTACCTCAAGATCTTAAGCATGATGCTAAAAAGTAGATTTTCTTTTAAATTCTCTTGTAATATGTCATATAAATGCTAGCACATTCTTAAATGTTAGCATAATGCTAATGTTTCATTAAAAACTCCTTCAGAATACTTCCGTTAATGCTAATATACCTCAAAATCTTTAGCACAATGCTAATGTACCACAGAATATTTAATGTTTCTTGTGAAACAAAAGGAAACTGTAGATTTTCTCTCGTCACACGAGATCTAAGTGACTACACGCTAACTTGGCTTGAAAAAAACTGTCATACTGCTGAATGATAATTTCAAATGAGTTCAAGTCACTAGAAAGATGCCAATTAGATGGCAAAGCCGACAAATTACTCTGCTAGAACTCGATGTATCGAAAAGCTGTAATTAGATGAAGTGGGGAAGCTGGAGCAGAATAGGACCTGTAACGTCTGAGAGAAAAGCCACTAGCGCAGAAGAATCTATAAGTGACAGGAGCAGACAGCAGCCCACAGGCTGGAGTGAAAAATGAAAACTTCCTCTCCATCTCACTCCAGCTCCTCTACGCCTCTACTGCTGCTGTTCGGGAATAGATACTGTGACGTGTTTAATTATTTACATCCTTCTCTCTGGTCCGATGCAGTCGCTGTGTAGCGCCAAAGCACTGTGTGTCCCTGACTAGCCTAGATTTCTACTGAATTAGGTCAAGCACACTTTATGTTAATCTTAACCTTTAACTAAACATCTCAAATCACTTTCACTCGCTTTCTCTTATTTTAGTCCCCCTGATGATGTTACTATAAGAAATGGACTTACGTGACTTCGACTCAGGAGAAGGAGGAGAGATATTGGACACTGCTAAGTCACTCTTGGACTTCTTGGGCTTTTTGGGGTGAATCTGCCAGGCTCTGTCGTAACTCCTGAAATCCCGCCGATTACTTTTGTTTTCTGTAGAGATAACAAATCTGTTTTTTTAGAAGATTTGTTTGCCTTGTGAGAAAAAGGAAGTGACAGGTAAGTGGACAAGCTGCGATCGCTTCACACCTGAGCAGTCACTCTCGGCCCACAGAGCTGCAGATCCAGACAGCGTTCGGTGAAGCCGGCCTGGACTTTCATGTTTGGTCTGTAAATGTCCGATTAGAAACGGGATCGGATGGTCTGGAGTCTCAGTTATCAGTTTGGTCATCATTTCCTGGAAGAGTACAATTAAATCAGAAAGGGAAATAGACAGACACTGTTTTTATTTAAACAGTTTCCACTATAATGATCATAGACCGTGTGTGTGTGTGTGTGTGTGTGTGTGTGGGTAATTCATTCACCTTTTTCCAAAGAAAATGAAAGATTTCTGATCATCTGATTAGCAGTAGAGTTTAGTGCATGATTTTCAGAGCGTGACAGAATAAATTCAACAAAACAAAAATATCATCGACAAAATAGCTCTTAAAAAAGCCCACTGATGCAAAGTAAAACGATTTCCTGTTCAGTGTTTGTCGCCAAAACAAAAACATTATTATCATCTTTCCTCACAATCCCCAACGCTGCCAACTTTGAAGATGTGTCCAGGAACTGTAGAAGGATTCCAACCTAAATAAATCTTTCATGGAATGAAGTTGATTCACATTGATTCACAGCTATCAAAGTAGGGTCATGTTAAATGATGTTAGCATTGGTGATAAGTAGCTAAAGATAGATATTGTGTATGTATTCCTTCATATTTCGGTTTATGTCTATTAATCGAAAATATCATTTATGAAGTCGTAGACAGGTGGAAAAGCTTAGCATGCATAGCATCAATTTGCTAACTTCTGTTAGCTAAACTATATGTTAGCTAGCTGTAGCTGTATTTGTAGTTAATTGAGCGTTAACACTTGAAGTCAGAAGCTCAACTTTTCGACACGGCCATTACTACACCTGCGATGACCATTGTGATGACACCTGCAACCTGGAAGTGTGCAAAATATTGCTCTATTTATTCCAGTCGCTCTATTTGTCCCAGGTCAGCTAGATAATGTGTTACGTTCTCGCACCTCTCAAATCAAATCTTTAAATTTCTACTTTTGGTTTATCAGCAGTTTGGCTTGATTTCACACTCCACTGTCAGAGGTACATGCAGGTCAATGTTTGACAATGAAAAATGCTCATCGAACTAAAAATCTTGTGTTATAAATCACAAAAGCTACCCAAGCATCATAAAAACAGAGTTAAATAAATAATTCCATTACTATATAAATAACTGTTAAAATGTTATGCGTATTTTGTTCATTGGTCCATTTCTACATTGCTCCATGACTTTAGATCTGCTTTTGGATCTGTTTGTACCACATGAAAATAAAACACCGCCTGCAACGTAAAAGACATATTATGTTTGATTCGTTTGCTACAGCTGAGTTGATTCAGAATCGATTCAGCATCGAATCTCTTTGTCAGTTCTATTGAGCTTCACTACTGTGACATGCTCATTACAAGCGTGTAAGAGTGATTACCGGGTTCTCGCCTGCCTAAGAACCCCGGCCCGGGTTGAAACTGCTCCAGGGTTCAATTGTTGCCTCTTTTTTTATTCACTGATCAGTTCTGTGCTTCTCTACATGTTATATACATCATTGTGTTCGAATATCCATCACTTTTCACTCAACCATCATCTCATTTTCTGAAGATTTTGCCAAGAGTGGCCATCTCTGCTAAACAATGAATCACTTGAGAAACCAAAAACCCCTGAGCTGCTTTGGGTAATTACTCTAAACAGGCATCGGGGGGCACAAAAGGTTGGGGATGTAATTTGAGGATTTTTGCAGGAAGTGGAACGAACTCAGCTCATTTGGGGAATTTCCGCCGTCGACACCTCTTTCTCGCCGCAGACGTATAAAGGTTTGTGAAAATGTTTCATATCAGACAAATAAAAAGTCTAAAGAAACAGTAATAGAAACATTAAAAATAAAACAGACGCTGAGCATATGTGAATTTACGTCGGCATCCAAACCCGTGATCAGGTTAACACGATTTCCTCCGATTCCTTCATCAGCAGAACAAACAGCGACAGACTGTGTGGAGGCAGATACAGCAAGGAGCTCTCGCTCAGTCTCACTAATAGACGAGCTGAAGGTCTGCCAAGTCCAGCCGAGCTTTCAGGGATATCGATGCCGCAAGACTGCAGCTCCCAAGGACTCTCATACATGGAGGACATTGTTATCTGCAGTTAGCAAGGTCAGGCAGGTCGTTCTTACAGCCAGATACGCTTAAACATATTTATTTAACTGACACTTTTATCCACAGAGACGTACAAGAGAGTGAGGACACAGTTCAAGCACCAGGCTGATGAAGGAGCTGACAGTGATACAGATGAGTTCCACCGACACACACACACACACACACACACACAGGACTGCTTAGCCAAATGATGCCATTTAACTGTTTAAAACCAATGACAAAATCTTCATTTTCAGTCCCATTTGGATTCGTGCTGCAAGTTGACATCACTTCATTCATCTTAAATGCTTTATCCTTCTCAGGGTCATGCTAGATTTGGAAAGACAGGATACAACAGAATTACACTTTTGAATGAGACCACCATATACACACACACACACACACACACACACACACAGACAGGTTACATTAACATGAGGTGTTACTTGTTTTTCTAATACTAACTTACACTAGGCTGCGACGGAGTAAACCACTTGAGGTGCAGTATATTAAAATATCAGTGATTCTTTACCTTCTTCAGGCACTTTCTTACTAATAACGCTCTGGCATATTTTAGTGATAGTATCTATTTTTTCTAGTGATATCATTTGTTTCAACACAGTCACTGATGTCATCAGGCTGCTAAGCTGATCATTTTTATCCCACTCTACCCCACTTGTGTCTCACTACCTAATTTGAATTTGATTCCCTTGCTCTAGGACATGAGTGTTTACTATGTTAAAGAGGAGGTGAGCCTCAGGGAGAAACTTTTGCCAGCTTTGCGGAAACCTGGAAGTTATCTGTAAGGTAATTAGAGCTGCATGATTCCTTCTTAAATAAAGTAAAGATGGAGAAAGGCAATGTCTCCTCTCATAATCTGTACTCTCTGTGTCAGCTGTATATGTGTCAGGCCTCAGGCTGTGTATGTAGCTCCAGTTTGGTAATTAGACTAATCCCTACAGGGAATCTGTGTTTGCTAGCGCTGTCTTGTGATTACACCTCATGTTTAACTCGCTTATCTACACCCTTATTTATTTCTTCTGTCTTTCACAGCAACACACACACACACTTCTACTTTCCTACCTTCTTTTGTAATGGCTAAGTTTTGGTCTAGGGCACAGCAGTGTTCAATTCAATTCAATTCATTTGTATAGAGCTAAATGTTTGCTAATTGTCGCTAATTCACAGAATTATAGAAGTATTTAACATTTTTATCATACGGAAAATACGGAAAGTACGGAAAGGTTTAACATTTAAAATTAAATTACTTTATATTACTAACATTTATTCCTAATGATCAAGCCTGGGGTGACGGTAGTGTGGAAAAACTCCCTGAAATGATATGAGGAAGAAACCTTGAGAGGAAGCAGACTTAGGCGAGAACATCATCCTCACTTGGGTGACACTGGACAGGAAATAATGTCAAGGTAAATAATGTCCTTTAAACATTCATTCATCTTCTACCGCTTATCCGAACTACCTCGGGTCACGGGGAGCCTGTGCCTATCTCAGGCGTCATTGGGCATCAAGGCAGGATACACCCTGGACGGAGTGCCAACCCATCACAGGGCACACACACACACTCATTCACTCACGCAATCACACACTAGGGACAATTTTCCAGAGATGCCAATCAACCTACCATGCATGTCTTTGGACCGGGGGAGGAAACCGGAGTACCCGGAGGAAACCCCCGAGGCACGGGGAGAACATGCAAACTCCACACACACAAGGTGGAGGCGGGAATCGAACCCCGACCCTAGAGGTGTGAGGCGAATGTGCTAACCACTAAGCCACCCGTCCTTTAAACAACAGTTTATAATTTAGTGGAATTAAGCAACCAAGAGCTCCTGAGGAACTAACAGGTCAGACAAATTTCTGAGATCACTACAGACCCAACACTAAACTATCACATACGGATCTGCGCTGATTATCCTGAGACCCATAAAGCCACTGTGTTATTTTCTGACAAGTCCTTGTGTAACATGAAAAAAAATCTGATCAGACTAAACCTTCTCTGCTGTACAGCTTATCTGAAAGACAGCTAACATTGAGTGACTTAGTTCTGAGTAACAGAGAAACAAGTAATGTAAAGTTAAGCTTCACCCAAGTGAGCAGGATACTTTCATTCTCTCAGACTTTTTAATGTGAAACTTCTGAGATGTTTCTCTCGCAGCGAGCGCACACAGACGGATCGAAGCCGAGCCGTAGCGACGCTTATTTCAAACTATTTCAATTTCGCATTGTTGTCACATTCAATTACAAGAGGAAAATACAATGATTCTCCAGCAAGCTGATTTTATTGGCATCCTTGGTGCTGGTGTAGCATTCAATTTGTCACTTGTAAGGCTTTGAGAACGACTACAAGGACAAAAACTACCGAAAAGGTTCCAAGCATCTGTTTCAGTGTGAACACAGGTACATAAAGAACATCTAGACAAGATTCAAAAACTGACGTAAAGACGGGTCCTAATATCCTGCAACGGACTCAAAACCACACTACCTGAGAAATTCCTGCTTTTTATCACTTCTCCATCCTGAACACTTCATATATCCGTGCTCGAAGATGTTCCTCATTAGTTTTGGTCTTGAACCTCTTTAAAACTTTTATATACACCAAGATCTCATTTAGTGGTTAGCACGTTTGCCTCATACCTCCAGGGTCGGGGTTCAATTCCCGCCTCCGCCTTGTGTGTGTGGAGTTTGCATGTTCTCCCCGTGCCTTCGGGGGTTTCCTCCGGGTACTCCGGTTTCCTCCCCCGGTCCAAAGACATGCATGGTAGGTTGATTGGCATCTCTGGAAAATTGTCCGTAGTGTGTGATTGTGTGAGTGAATGAGTGTGTGTGTGTGTGCCCTGCGATGGGTTGGCACTCCATCCAGGGTGTATCCTGCCTTGATGCCCGATGACGCCTGAGATAGGCACAGGCTCCCCGTGACCCGAGGTAGTTCAGATAAGCGGTAGATGATGAATGAATGAATGAATGAATGAATGAAAGATCTCATTTCCAGGATTGTTCTTGTGTAAATTGATAGATTAAACTACAGCTATCCTGTAGATACCCCCATTCTTATAACAATTCCCTTACTGAAGCTCTTTCACATCCTACAAACATTCATTCATTAATCACCGTACATGTGTCCTGAGTAAGAAGTGTGCTTGTAGCCACTTACCCTGACTCACTGACTCGGATAAATTAAAAAGACAATCGATGGGGTTCTTTTTAAAGAAACTAATTTGGCTCTGGTCATTTCTTTTCTTTTCTTTTCTTTTCTTTTCTTTTCTTTTCTTCCTTTACATTTTACTTATTAAGATTCAGCACAATACAGTCCGATCGAAGCCCTCTCAGATCTCGACCAAAATGAATCTGAGCTCTACGGCCAGAAGTATGTGGACACCCCAGCATCATACGACGATGTCTTGACTGTATGGTTTATACTGTATAATAAAGCTCTTTACTCATCTCTCAGTCCATTACAGACTGAAGCTAAAGAGGAATAAATTCACTTCTAGTTCTATATCTAGTCACATCAGAGCTAGATAGGAAACAACAGGGGAACATGCTGCTCAGTTATTGTGGCTCAGGTGGTTAAAGTTCTGGGTTGATGCACTGCCAAGCTGCCACTGTTGGGCCCTTAATTCACACTGCTCC
>NC_083484.1:3685000-3720000 GCF_030014155.1 Tachysurus vachellii
ATTGTCTGCAGTGCAATGCTGAGGTCTGTGTCAGTGGGGTTGAGTCAGAGTCAGGGCTCTGTGTAGGACACTCGAGGTCTTCCACTTCCACCTGAACACACCGTGTCTTCATAGAGCTTCCCTTCATAGGGGTATTGTCATGCTGGACCAGGTTTGAGTCTCTTAGATTCATTGTCTCTAAGGCTTTATGGCCCAGGAAGCCCTCATGTCTGGTCACCTTCTGGCTCTCCCTTTTAGTTCCTGCCTGCACTCTGCACACAATGGACATTGTCCTTAACCATTACATGATCACATTCATACCTAATATTCTCTCTCTCTCTCTCTCTCTCTCTCTCTCTCTCTCTCTTTCTCTCACCCAGTGATCCTGAGTGCTTCTGCGCTTTGGACCTGCCTGTTCCATCCTCATACCCTACTTCTACTTCTAGACTGCTGTTAATGGTACCACACAGACACCATGGTGGTGGCCTTAAACTGCTGCTCCAGCAGTTGATCTCATGCTCAGGTCTCTGTCATGGAACATTTAATGCTTTGGCAGGAAGAAATTTATGCTAAAGCTATAATGAATTCAGAAATTACACAGAATCTCATTTGCACTTATTCTGGGCAGCGGTGGATCAAGCGGTTAAGGCTCTGGGTTGATTGAAAAATCACAGGCCAAGCTGCCACTGTTGGGCCCTTGAGCAATTCCCTTAGCCCTCTCTGCTCTGGTGGTGCTGTATCATAGCTGACCCTGTGCTCTGACCCCAACCTCCAAAGTTGGGATATGTAAAGAAAGAATTTCACTGTGCTGTAACAAAATAAAGGCTTCTACCTATCAAAAGCTCCTGGTTACACAATTCTTGAATCTTTGGTTTTATGCATACTTAATTTTATAAATATTTATGCTTCGTAGTGATGCAGCATATGAGCTAATGACGTAGTGTACAAACAGATCATATCTTTCCTTACGGTGTTCTCTGAGTTTTTTCCCCCATATCCCACACATCCGTTTCCTGAAATACAACAGCTTCTGGCTAACAGTTAACAGAAAAACACTTTACATTCAATGTCAAACTCTCTCCAATAGATTAGTCCACTATTTAATTGATTTGGTGTAGTTAGTGTTGCCTAGACAACAGGCCACACCTTAAATATTCAGCAGTGTATAAAACAGCACCTCATCTTACACATCCGATTATTTTGCATTTTATGCGCATTGTATTTGATTTGTCTCTGGTGATACTGATGTCTCCTCCGATGGAAAGTCCCCTTCATGGACTTTTATACAATGTATTTATTAATTATTGATGTCATTTATGTATTTAATATAAACCTCAATTATCAGACAGTTGAGCAACGCTGATAACGACCAAACAAAATCAGGCAGAATCAGGTGAGATGCGCTACGGCAAGCTTCAGGCAAAACAGACCTTAAGAATAAGGTGTCTGGAATAGAAATATAAAAGGACACCTCAGTGTGTGCAAAAACATTTGACTGACAGCATTAAATGCTTTTTTGAAGTGCTTGTACTTGACTAAAGACCTTAATCCCCACAGGATTTCTATAGCTCTTAATTTGTACACTACAATGTCAAAATGTCAATATTTCAACAATAACTTTTATACACAATATCACCAGCTGCAAAGGGTTGACATGGTGATAAATAGATTGCTAAATAGATTTCATTAATTATTTAATAAAAAATGAAAAAGTGTCTTCCTTCCACATTTCACTGGATAATATCACTCAATCTGTGTACCTTACATTTGCAGCATTTGGGAGATGCCCTTATACAGAGCAACTTCTTTTTATGTAATTTATGTACTTGAGCAACTGAGGGTAAAGGGCCATGCTTAGGGGCCCAGCAGTGGTAGCTTGGTTGACGTGGTACTCAGGTTCACAGCATTCTAACTGAACATCCTTAACCACTAAGCTAACACATATTTAACATAACCATTCACATTCCCAAGATCATCAGCTCAGACCTTACAGCCCTCGGCATCAGTGTGAGGTAACGGCAGAGAAAACGCTCTACATCGTACGACAATTTCCAAAGAACCAACTCCAAATTTATTAACGGCACTCAAGAGTTACAAAAATACAAAATCTTTTCCATATATTGTTTACTTCAGCAGCATCTTACATACTTTTCCTCATAGTAGAGTGCAGTATGTTTACATACAACTTTAGTATATTGCATATTCAGTATATTACTGTCATGTGACCACCTTTCAGTTTAATGAGATCATTCTTTTTTATGCAGTGTATTTCCACAGTAAAAAGAATTAAAGCATCCACAACCAGTTTGAAGTAAATAAAAATAAAAGTGTTATAAAGGAAGGGGGCAGGGTGGCTTAGTGGTTAGCACGTACGCCTCACACCTCCAGGGTTGGGGGTTCGATTCCCACCTCCACCTTGTGTGTGTGGAGTTTCCATGTTCTCCCCGTGCCTCGGGGGTTTCCTCCGGGTACTCCGGTTTCCTCCCCCTGTCCAAAGACATGCATGGTAGGTTGATTGGTATCTCTGGAAAATTGTCCGTAGTGTGTGATTGCATGAGTGAATGAGAGTGTGTGTGTGCTCTGTGATGGGTTGGCACTCCATCCAGGATGTATCCTGCCTTGATGCCCGATGACGCCTGAGATAGGCACAGGCTCCCCGTGACCCGAGATAGTTCGGATAAGCGGTAGAAAATGAGTATGTGAGAGTGAGTGAGTGTAATAAAGGAAGGAATAAATGAAATAAAAGTGTAAACTAATCAGCAACTGGATGATGTGAGGTGTTTTATTCCTCTTATATAATTACAAACATTAATTACAAAACAGTGATGTACTTTTTTATCTGTTTATAGCTACATATAAAGTTCTGGAACAGCCTGGAAAACAAAACAGTCTTGATATTAATCTTGAAATAAAATTAGCTACTTTAAGTTGAAATTGTCAGATTACTAATCAACCCTAAATAACCAACATCACAATCATCAAAGCTACGTTTTACATCTCCACCTTTTAAATAACGTTTTTTTTCATTACTCCGTAGTAACCGCTAGTCATAGATAAGATACAGATGCCATTGGAAGGTCTGATCCAGCTGAAAACAAACCACCATACTGTTTCTTTAAACCAGTCTTTTGGTGCTGTCCATGGTGCTACATCAGCACCACCATGAACATGGCTCTGCTTTCAGCCTCATTGCTCTTTCATATTCCATCCGTGTGCATCGAATCTCTGCTCTGGCAGAGCTGATGCATCAGCACTTTATGACGCGTGGACACCGCTGGGACCGTGCCAGATGTGCAGAGCAGGCTAAAGTAGTGCAGGAGCAGCACAGTGACGTGAAAGCGTAAATTCTGCTGAGGATCATTCGAACTCTCAGGAGTTATAATCACAGGACTCACCCTGAGTTTCTCTGTGCAGATGTTGATAACGCAAAGGACACGCAGACACTAATCACTTTAACGTCTTCACCTTTAACCATGTGTACTGACTAATTAACTTCTATCCAAACCCAAATAATTATCCCATATTATTTGCAATGAGCTCCACTTTATCTCCAAACCTCTTAGACATGGCTTTCATAGGAGCTATCACAAGACTACAATAACTCAAAATCCAGCAGTGCTGCTGAAGGGGACATTTTAACACTTCACATGTTTCCACACAACATGTTTTTTAGTCACCTTAAATTAAACATATTTCATTTGTGGACTATTCACATGTGGTGCCTTTTTTCATTATTTTCTTAATTTCTTAATTTTCATTATTTTATTTTTCTTATATTTATATCTATTATTATTATTATTATTATTATTTTCATTTGTTTTTTTCCTGTGACTCAATTATTTTAATGCCACTTATTATTTTATTTATTATAATGTTACTTATTATATTATTTTGCTATATATTTTAATTTTATATATTTATCTGTATAATTTTTATGTCCTATTTATGTCATAGTATTCCATTTATTTTATTTACATTAAAATGTATATTTATTTTTCACACCTTATTGTTGATTTAGTTAGTTCCACATCTTTCTTCACATAGGAAGTAAATGGATTTATTTTATTGAGATTTTTTTTTTTATTATTTCTCACATGCATTTTGTGAAACATAATCCTTTAATTTGCAGTTTAATGTCTTATTTATTTTTCACCTGTGACTACTTTCTCCATGATTTATTTATTTTGAGATGCTAACTTTTCACATTTAGGGAATGTGATTTTTTTTTATTACACTATTAATAAATATTTTTTAGATTTATTTATTTATTTATTTATTTATACATTTCTATGTGTCTGCTTGAAATCAACAGGGAATAACCTGGTGAAATGCACTTTCACATGTTATATTCCACATATAATCGCATATTAAACACGTAATCACTTTTAAAACCACAATTTGAGATTAAGGTTCATCCCATTCTATCATTCTGATGTAATCTGATGTAGAGCTCAGTCACAGGACTTTCTGTCCCATGTGTGAGTTAATAATGAGAAACATTTAGTCTGTGATCTGCTCACTTTTTTAAACGTAGCTTGCACATACCTGTCCAGCATGATGCTGTATGATATGTTTCATTCTGGGTGTGATTTTGTAGATAAAGCTGCTCACCTCAAACAGGGGTCCGATTTTATTCCTCTCCAGGTAAGACTGGATCCGGGACTGTTGCTGAGACGCCATAGAAAACGCTCCTTAAACATCACCCTACATTTACACTACATTAACACAAGGCGTGGAGGAGAAAGAGGAGAAGAAGGAGGAGGAGGATGAGGAGGTGTGCAGAAGGACCCGCGCGCGCGCATCCTCAGCAGAGAAATGAAATGTGCTTTCGGAAAAAAAAAAAAAAAAAAAAAAAAGAAATATAATAATAAATAAAACAACGTCTGCGGCAAAGGATTTGTGCTGCAGGTCCAGGAGTAAAGTGTGATCACTGGGTTTGTCTCAGACCCTTTCAGGACCTCCAGGTGAACAGCGCTGCTTTCCTCTGTGCAGCCGGACGAGACGCAGCGCGCGCGACTTTTACCTACTGAACCGCTCCTCGGCGCTAAAACAATCCTGATTGGTCAAGTGCGACAGCCAATAACAATCGGAAGGAGGCGGGGCTTATCGCATCTTGAATTTGTGAATTTGTGAAACTTTGTCGATAATATCGACTTCCGATAGAAACCCTTTAAATAAAAACAGATTTTACCCATTGTTGAAATTTTTATATTATTATACATAATAAACATAATAATGGAGGGTCGTGACGATAAAAAATTATAAACTCGCTGTTAAAAACAACAGTTTCCTGAAACATCTTCGCTAATTAACGGAATACTATATATACATTTACGACACATTTAACAAAGCTGATTAATTCAAGCCTAATCAAGCACAACCGAGGGCTTTAAGGACTGAGCTGATGATCGTTGATCTCAAAATCTCAGGTCCACAAAGCTGCCATTTCTGAGCACCCGAGCAAGGCCCTTAATCCTCAATTGTATAAACGAGAAAAAAGTTTGTATAGCAACTTTACAAGCTTTGATATTTGCTATGGCTTTAAGTATACACTATTTGTAGCAAATTGTAAGCGTTTGGCAAATACACACTTTGCCAAGAAGGTTGCTGAAATATCTTCACTCACTTCTGTTAGCTTTGTCGTTAGCGTTAGTGCTAAAAAAACAGAGTGAAACATCAGAGCAAAAATAGTTAAATTACAAGTTTAATTTTAAGATCATTTACATCTGTAGATTTTATAATTTAAAGTGATTTTATTTTGAGTTCTCTGGGACCTACCTTACAAAAAGTCTGAGCCTGTGAAATCTCCTGTGCTTTTTGTTATATACATATCATTAGGCTAGAATAACATCACAACAAATCATGTGATTGCTTCCTACAATTCCCTACAGTAGCTGCAACAAAAGGAAACGCGTCTTTGAAGCCCCTTCAGTGAATTTCCTTTGTAGGTCAGAATTAGTCAGAGCACTGCTTGAACATTCATTCATTCATTTTCTACCGCTTATCCGAACTACCTCGGGTCACGGGGAGCCTGTGCCTATCTCATCTCAGGCGTCATCGGGCATCAAGGCAGGATACACCCTGGACAGAGTGCCAACCCATCGCAGGGCACACACACACTCTCATTCACTCACACAATCACACACTACGGACAATTTTTCCAGAGATGCCAATCAACCTACCATGCATGTCTTTGGACCGGGGGAGGAAACCGGAGTACCCGGAGGAAACCCCCGAGGCACGGGGAGAACATGCAAACTACACACACACAAGGCGGAGGCGGGAATCAAACCCCCAACCCTGGACGTGAGAGGCGAACGTGCTAACCACTAAGCCACCGTGCCCCCCTACTGCTTGAACAAAAAATATTAAATACTTCTGTTTCAACATATGCGCTGTTTAATGCTCTAGAAGTTAGTAGGATTTTGTTGTTTACAAAAAATAGGACGTTCAGCAGGACGTGATATCGTATAAATGTGTACATGATTACTGTACTTCTTATACAAGTTGTGTTGAATAAAAATATTATTGGTTTCATTTAATATTTCTCTTCAGAACTGACAAGACACCATATGGACAAACAACAAGCAGTAATGAAACATTTTGACTATTGAGTCTTGTTTTTATTTACCACAATAGATTTTGCAGGCACAGAGACAGCTGGTGGACTTTTCTCTTTTGTTCATTTGCATAGTAAAAAAAAAACTCCTTTTACTGCATGATACTAACCAGCGCTGAGATATTATAACATATAGAATTACTCCTGAGTACAAAATATATAAGGATTTGTATACACTACATAATAGTAACACTGATATTCATACTTCATATTTGAAATGATTGAGAGCGGATATTTCAGCTCTCACATCAAGTTATTTCTTAAGCGTTTAATCTTGAGCATGTAAATGTCTACTTGCTTCTAGAAAACAGAGAATACACATCAGTACAGACTATACAGGCTTTCAGCCTTTTTTATCCGTCTTCCTCGAGTTCATTTCAAAGCGTAACACACCGAAAGTCAAAGCTTTCTGTGAGTGCTACAGAGACTTTGTCTCATTTCAGATATCATTTCTGTAACACATGGTATGAGGTGTCTGGTTTGATTGACATGTCATTGATTCAGACAGCAGCCTGAAGACAAAAGCATCCCACGTGTTTTGATCTTCTGTCTGGAATAAGATGGAGCCTGTAACCACAACAACGTGGGTTTTAAAAAGCTCTGATAACCCCGGTGCGGTGGAGAGAGGCACGAATGTGTTGGATCCCTTGGAGAGTGAGAGTGGGTGGACTTTCAGACGCAACCCTCAGGACGTGTGTGTGTGTGTGAGTGTGTGTGTGCGTGCACTCATTTGTGGGAGAGGCTGGATTATGGCTGCTTGGGATCCAATATGGCTGTGTAGGTACAGAATTCAGGGGTCACCATCAGGGGGTGGAGGCTGGCACAACTTGTATAGTCTAAAAGAAAAACAAGAAGAGAGATTACAGCTTATTAGTGAAAAAGGCAAAAAACAAAACAAAGATGGTGCATAGAATCTACAATTCATATAAAAACCTACAAACATTTAAGATTAGAACACCATTTGATTATTCATGCAATTACTCAAACAGTTAAAAAAAAACATGCATGTGAAGAGCTTCAAATTATCACATCAAACATCTTAATTAGAAAAAAGTGTGTGACTTCAGTGACCGTGAGATTTTCAGAAACTGCTAGAGAATCGCCAGGGATTTTCACACACAACAGTCTCACAGAATGGTGCGAAAAAAAAACAAAAATAACACCCAGCTCTGTGGGTGGAAACACTGTAAGGGGTCAGAGGAGAATGGCCCGGCTAGAACAAGCTGAAAGTAATCTATGTTAGCTCAAATAAACACGCTTTTCAACTGTGGTGAGGAGAAAAGCATCTCTGGATGCATAACGTTGCAACATTGTGTTAATAGAGTGATTATGGGGGTTTTTACACCTGGTCACTTCATGTGTTTTCTGTGATCAGATAGCTATCCGATGGTAAAAAGACCAGGTCTAAATGCCCTCCGAAACGTTTTCGAGACTGATATAAATCCGATCCTTCAAACCCCTTCAGGAGGTGGTCTGGGACGCATTTCAGATGAAACTGGTCAGGTGTAAATGAATGTGGTTGTTCAAGCCACATACGTCAGCGCTATACTCCTCCCAAACGGAAGTACGTCACTCGCAGGTGACTCACGAGTCGTGCATCGTGCCAGAAACAAATAAATGTAAATGCTGTTTTTTTGTAACATAACCGTCATTACAAGTTTTTTCATCTTCTTTTTGATTGCATTCTAAAAACCGCATACACCAAAACGTGTTCCATTTCAATTACCCCGGAAATGAGGTAAAATATATTTGCATTTTGGGCAGGAGTAGAAAGATCGGATCGATATCCGATTCGCCGAGACGCGTTTATGTGGTCTAATGTAAATGGAACAGTTTTAACAAATCAGATAGCTATCAGATCAGAGACCAAATCAGAGATCAAAACACATGAAGTGACCAGGTGTAAAAAGTCCCTATATCAGGTTCTACTCCTGATATAATCAGACAAGAACAGGAATCTGTATCAGGGGAGAGATGATGTGCTGCAACACAATGGTACCAGAAACCTGCACTGTGTAAAAAGCTGATGTTGATGGTGATATAATGGTGTAGGGACAATTAGGCCCATATTAATATCAATCAGGAATTGTTTGAAATGCCACAAAGCTACGCTTGATATTGTAGCAGTAATACTAGTAGCAGTAGTGTTGCTGGTCACATGAATCCTAGTCTGGACACAATTTACACCTCATAGTACAGCTGCCTCCAGCATGATCATGCACCAAGTTATTACAAACTGCTTCCATGAATATGTCAGTGATTTTATTGGATTCCACAGGCACCAGATCTGAATCCTTTACAGGACTTGCGACGCAGACTAGAATTTGTAGAAGGTGATTATGCAGAAACTGCATTCTGATCCCCTTTGAGAATCTCAAAGGAGCAGTTCCACCACCTCGCCCTAATGAATCGAGGCTCTTCTCAAACCCTAGCTAGTGTAGTGGTGTAGTGGTGGTTGGCTGGGGGTTGTTTAGAGTCCTGCACTGCGTTTTATAATGTATGATGATATACATCGGGGGGTTAGTTAGAATAAATCTGCTTTGTTGTGAATTATTTTTTTATGACGGCACACCTTCGAGTGGTCGAAAGTCTCAGGAGAACTTTAAAGACTCACATTGTTGCGACGTCTAAATAGTTCACTCTCCTGGTTACGAAGTCAGGCCACGTGAAGCCGTTTATTATAGTAACAACTTCCAGCTGCTCATACATCAATACTAAAAGCAAATTACTGTCATATGGAGCTCATGTCAACATGATATACAGTCTGTGAAAAGGAGAACAAATCCAAAGAACACTTTTTTTCAAAGTTAAAGTATATTTGCGCCAATGTTTTAAAGTCTTCATTACAGCTAATTTATAATTCTCAGGTCTGAGGAGAAAACCACAAGCAGGAGTCGAATCTGTGTGTGTGTGTGTGTGTGTGTGTGTGTGTGTGCGTGTGAGAAAGCAGCCTGGTTTTGGTTACCTTGGCACCGAGGACGGGGTGCGGTCTCTGACTCCCAGGTTCTTGGCTGAGTTCTGCACTCTGGCCCCCTGATAAACAGAAAGACAATTATTAGGAATCACACAGACGCCTGAAACTGAGTTGCTTTAAATGAAGACTGACAGAGGCTGAACACAAACAAACAAGGCAACAAGTAAACACCCCCAAAGCGGGAGGCAAAATGTGGACGATATTTGTTTTTCCATTCTCTTACTTTAAAAAGTAATCAATCAGAAAAAACAGGCCATTGCACCAGAATGACGAGGTTAATGTAGGTAGCAAATAATGGAAGCTAATAGCCTCTGGTTTATTGCTGTGCAACATGCAGGTCTAAATCATTACACATGTCGGATCTTGAACGGCATGGAGAAAAAGTTAGAATAGACACCCATCCATTTGCTCTAGTGTTTATCCTACACTGGGTTGCAGACAGCCTGAAGCCTATACCAGTGGACTCGGGGCACAAAGCAGGGGTCATATTAGACAGGGTGCCAACTGAAAGGCACAATCACATACACACACACTCATTCTGTCTTTGGACTGGTGGGAGGAAAGCAGAGAACCCGGAGGAAGCCCTTGGCAGAGCACACAACGAATCAAACCTTCAACCCAGGAGGTGTGAGGAAAACATGCTAACCACTAAGACTACTTTGTATAAGTGGGAGTCTCCAGTGTCGGTGTGAGAGTCTTATTTGCGAAGGGTTGTGTCTTTATAGAAGAGGAATCAGACACTCTGGAACTTGCGGTGAGAAATGTGGCCACATAAATTCTCAGTGCACACTAGAGTGTTTTATTCCTTACCTAATGGTGAGCCGGATTAAGTCTCGGTTGTCTGGGAAAACTCAGAAGTTGCTATTGTAGATTAGTCTCATAGCTGACTACCGATCATACAGCTCCTTTAAAGGTTGAAAGACATCTGGAACTGGTTTTCTGGCAGGGTTGAGGGTTAAGCTCTCATCTTTTAACTTACAAATCCCTCCAATTGAAACGAGAACCACAGCTTCTACCGGGAAGGAGAAAAAAAATGGACCCGGTGCTGTTGAGCACCTGAACTCATGACATACGAGTCACATTTATCACAAGCGCCGACCTCGTCAGATTTGTCCGTTGGACTTAGTTATAGCTGTAAATGATAGCATCTGCTGTGCTCGTGGCTATACAGTATGAATCAGTCAGTGGCGTTTTAATAGGCATCATTTTCACTGCAGGTGGAGCTCCATCATGTCAGATAGGCGAGCGGCCCACCTGCATTCTGACGCAGATAAAAACATAAATCTTCGAAGTTTTACAGACATTAGCAGTTTCTATAAATAGTTTGTGTGTAGTAGGATGGTTAGGACTGGGGGTGGAGCACAGGTGAAGACTCAGCAGCAAAGATAAGTTTAGAAATACCACCGTAGGCATAATTACATTTGGCACTTTTACCTGAAACTACGTACATTAGTTGTTTGGTAGAGCAGAACACTGAACGTTATACAACGTGATGTGAACAGAACAACCAGCCGGTGTTGTATTTTTTTGACTGTGGATCGATGTTTTGGAGAAGTCTAACCTCTCTTACAACCCCAGTGTGAGCTTTAGAACAATGGAACTAATAAATATCTGAATATTTGATCTGTAAGTGACATTCCTTTAAATTTATGATAATGTCTTAATTAAAGTCTGGGAAGGAAACTGGAGCACAGCTTTGTCTCTCAGGGGAACCTGGTCCACTGAACGCTGTATTAAATATCCGTCCAGGATACACGAGTGACCTACAGACGACATCACAAGCCTGCCTTCTTACTGTCTAGCGTTCATCAGCTTGCAAACGTAACAAGGATCTGAAACGTGACATGAATGCCTTTGTTATTTTGGGGCTGTTAGGTGCAATAATTTAAATCACTGGACACAGCTAGGGTTAGGGTTAGGTTTAGGGTTAGGGTTAGGTTTAGGGTTAGGGTTAGGGTTAGACATTCTGTCCGTTGTTTCATTCCATTATGTACTGCGTCAGCTATATATGGTCGAAATGACAATAAAAGTTTCAAGACTTGATTTGATCAATTTTTTTTGAAAGATGGTCGGTCCATCTTTCTGTCTGATCGTCATTCGTTTTGTTTGTCTGTCTGCCTGTTGGTCAGTCCATTGGCCAATCTGTCTGCCTTTCTTTTGGTCCCACCTTCTGTGCTCATCAATCTATTTGTCATCTGTCTGTTGTTTCTGTCTACCTGCCTTTCCATCCATCTGTTCGTCTGTCCACTTGCCCATTCATCTACCTGCCTGCATGCTGTCTGTCTGTACAGTATATATGTATGTTTACTCACCCATCCCTCTGTCTGTCTGTCTGCCCATACTTTTGTTTTTCTGTCCTTAAATCTATCTATCTGTTTATCTGTCTGTCTGTTTTGTTTTTCTGTCCTTAAATCTATCTATCTGTTTATCTGTCCGTCTGTTTTTCTGCCTGCATACCTATCTGTCTACTCATCCATCTAAATCCATCCATCTGATCTGTCCGTTTCCCAAATCTATCTGTCTACTGAATGAATATTCTTTCTGTTTTCTTTTATGTCGATCTGGGCAGCAATGCGCTTTACCCTACAGAATCAACTGTCACTCATTCTATCTGTCGGCTGGATTATCATTGCCTAACCACAGAGCACCGAGGGTCCTCTGTTTGACAGTGATGCCATGTCTGAAGGACAGACGTCTCACTGTGTCCTTGCCGTTTTGGCTCTGTGCCGCTGTGTTTGTCTGTTTGACCTCATGGCTCCACCTCAGCTCTCCTCACACTCCTTACACAAACATCAGTGTTACTGATGTTGTACACAAACACACCGTCTCTCTCTTAGATCTTTACTCTGTTTAATTAAATGATCCAATTTTATTCCAAATGATCCATCATCTATCTATGTCACAGCCCGGGACCAGCCGTTTACGCGAGAATCATAAAACACAGTTGACAAAAACAGAGGTCGAGAAACACACACACACACACACACACACACGCATAATTTGAGCTTACTTATTGTATATGAAAGAATTCAATCCCAATACTAAGTCTGTTGTACCGTATCGATTAGGCTTTGATGAAGTAAATCCCCAATTACGTAAACAAGAGTGAGTTTCCACAAAGGCAATGCGCACCAAACTAATTGGGTCAGCAAATTAAAAATAGCATCACACAGCTTTATCTAGCAGATAGATTGATTACAGGCTTACACTTTTCTGCACTGCAGTCACACAAGCTCGAGGAAGGAAGCGTGTGAATGTTTTCGGTTACTGCTCTGAGATACGTACCTGCTTCCTCATGACGTCGGTGGCCTGCATGATGCAGCGCGGTGGAAGGCCGTGATTGCGCGCCAGAATGATGGCCTGCTCCAGAGTCACACTCAGAGTACAGCTACACACATACACACACAAAACAGACAGGTTACATTACATTACGATTCAATTCGATTCTATTCAATTTATTTGTCTAGAGCTTTTAACAATTCACATTGTCTCAAAGCAGCTTTACAGAAGTACAGAAACAAAATAAAACATTTTAAGGTTAAAGTTTAAAAGTAAGTTATTATATATTTCTAACATTTGTCCCTAATGAGAAAGCCGGAGGCGACGGTGGCAAGGAAAATCTCCCTGAGATGATATGAGGAAGAAACCTCGAGAGGAACCAGACTCAGGAGGGAACTTCATCCTCACTGGGGTGACACTGGACAGGAAATAATGTAAATGTAAATTGTCCTTTCTACAACAGGTCAGAGTCATTTCTGAGTTCACCACGGACCCAACACTAATTCCCTCCTGCTGAAGTCTTCAAATGATCATTGATGAAGTTGCTAATAGTAAAATAGCCATTTCACAAAAACATTATTATATCTATAAGAAAAAAATTAGTTTTGGAGATATTCTCGTTCTCGTTTTTGATCTCTAGAACTTCATAGGTCCAGCCTCTAGAGCTGGTTCTTACTCTACGGTCGTAGCTCGTTAGCTTGTTAGCTATATTTTATTTACATACTGTACAAGTTTTTAGATGGATACATCTAGCTACAGAACTATAGATTCAACAGTGGAATGAGGAGAACTTTATATAGCATTTGTGAGTTAAAAAAAATAGGCCACAATACACAGCTCTGTTCCCAACTGCAACACTACAGGATGATAATCAGGAAACTAATCCAGATGTGCTGATTAAAGAGATCAGTATGATATGTTGTTGATATTTGCACACTGACACCTCTGAGATCCTTGATGTGTCAGGCTTACACATAACCCTTTCTCAGTGTATAGCTTTGCAGTGTTAGTAATTAGTTAGTTACTTGGTTTGTACAAGTTCAGGATACTTGATTCAGTCAAGTACTGAATCTCAAGTATTTAAAATGTAAACTTGCAAACACTGACTGATTGAATGTTCATTCATTCATTCATTCATTTTGTACCGCTTATCCGAACTACCTCGGGTCACGGGGAGCCTCAGGCGTCATCGGGCATCAAGGCAGGATACACCCTGGACGGAGTGCCAACCCATCGCAGGGCACACACACACTCTCATTCACTCACGCACTCACACACTATGGACAATTTTCTAGAGATGCCAATCAACCTACCATGCATGTCTTTGGACCGGGGGAGGAAACCGGAGTACCCGGAGGAAACCCCCGAGGCACGGGGAGAACATGTAAACTCCACACACACAAGGCGTAGACGGGAATCGAACCCCCAACCCTGGAGGTGTGAGGCGAACGTGCTAACCACTAAGCCACCGTGCCCCTGATTGAATGTTGAAAGTTTGAATTATGTCAAGTCAAGAAGCTTTTATTGTCATTTCAACCATATATAGCTGACACAGTACATAGTGAAATGAGACAACGTTTCTCCAGGACCATGGTGCTATTATGGGAAGTCGTGGCCTAATGGTTAGAGAGTTTGACTCCTAATCCTAAGGTTGTGGGTTCGACTGAGGTGCCCTTGAGCAAGGCACCGAACCCCCCCAACTGCTCCCCGGGTGCCGCAGCATAAATGGCTGCCCACTGCTCCGGGTGTGTGTTCACGGTGTGTGTGTGTGTGTTCACTGCTGTGTGTGCACCTTGGATGGGTTAAACGCAGAGAACAAATTCTGAGTATGGGTCACCTTACTTAGCCGTATGTCACGTCACTTTCACTTTCACTATATAGAACAAAGACAGAGCTTCATAGAACAACACAGAGATAAGGACTTAGAGTAAGTTATTGGACACGGAGTGGCTGCTGCATATGAATAGGATTGAGATCTGATTACAGATCAGATGAGATTACACAGAGGGGGTAAAAACACAGGCCAAACAACTGATTAATCCATAACTTCTATCAAAACACAGGCAAGAGTCATGATTAATAATAATTATAATAATAAGCTTGAAGTCGAAGATACAAACAGCATGGTCAAACAGACACAGTACGAGATCCGTCAAGCATTAGGACATGGCATTCGTTGCCATAGGAACCGAAAGAGAAAAAAACGTAACAAATGCCAAGTACGAATTTGTAGGTAAAGTATTAAAAAGGTATTATTTATATGTACAATGAAACGTACGGCTGGAACCGTAGACTTATCATGTTTTGTCATATGTTTCCTGCTAAAGCGTTAAAAGTCACACAGCACCTTCTCAGAAATCAATGACTGGACCTGTTCTATCTTACTCAACAGTGCCTTATCATCCTGACACAGACAGTGTCGTAGTATATCTTTTCCCTGATTACTGATACACCTACAGTAGCTTACCGCTGCCGTGCTTCCGGTCTGAAACGAACATGAGCTCATATCTGCTGCAAATAATTAAAGCAGAATTAATATCGAGCCGGGACGCCAGAGGCAGCGGGTATTTTGACGCAATTAGTGATAATGTATGGGTTGTGCAGAACTGAGACTTGATGCCTGGGGAAAGCGTGCGTACGTGTGCGTAATGGTCTGGGTGACGACAGCAACAATGTGATTTATGTGGACTGAGATGATTCTGGAACAAAGTGAGCAAACTGATTTCAGAGGAAAGTAAAAACTCTGGGACTGGGGGTGGGGTGGGGAGTTGGAATAAGGATATATATATATATATATATATATATATATATATATATATATATATATATATATATATATATATATATCTTGCAAAACTCTGAGCATTTTTTAAATATATCATTTTATATATACATTTTTATTATTAATATTCATTCATTCATTCATTCATCTTCTACCGCTTATCCGAACTACCTCGGGTCACGGGGAGCCTGTGCCTATCTCAGGCGTCATTGGGCATCAAGGCAGGATACACCCTGGACGGAGTGCCAACCCATCGCAGGGCACACACTCTCTCATTCACTCACACAATCACACACTAGGGACAATTTTCCAGAGATGCCAATCAACCTACCATGCGTGTCTTTGGACCGGGGGAGGAAACCGGAGTACCCGGAGGAAACCCCCGAGGCCCGGGGAGAACATGCAAACTCCACACACACAAGGGGGAGGCGGGAATCGAACCCCGACCCTGGAGGTGTGAGGCAAACATGCTAACCACTAAGCCACCGTGCCCCCCTAACATACATTTCATATATAAATAATATATGTTAATATATAATTTTATAAATATATAGAGCATACCATATTCTGTGCATTTCCTTTTTAATACGGATCGGTTCTTTGAGTCTCATCTATAAAGAATAAAGCATGATAAAGTCTACTGTAACTGTAGGAAAACAATTAATAATCATTTAATGGTGGTTTATTAATGGTGGTGTGCTGAAGCAGACTCACTTTCATCCTTTATTTTCCTATGCGGTGTTTTATTCTTCTTACATCACAGCAATTTGCAAATAATTCTTTTTTTTTTTTTTTTTTGGACCGCAGTAATTTCAATCTTTATTTTAATTCGTCAACGATCGTGTATACGATAAAAGACGACTGAATCGTTATTTAATTTAAATACAAGTGCTACATAAATTCATTCATTCATTCATTCATCTTCTACCGCTTATCCGAACTACCTCGGATCACGGGGAGCCTGTGCCTATCTCAGGCGTCATCGGGCATCAAGGCAGGATACACCCTGGACGGAGTGCCAACCAATCGCAGGGCATGCTACATAAATAGAAATACTAAAATATCAGATCCTTATTACACCTATAATATTACACTCTGCATTAAATGTAATAAACGCACTTGTTCGTAGGTGTGTGAGCATTTTAGAAAGAAACTGTAAAAAGAACAGAAACGGCGACATGTTTAATGAATGACATGGGTCATGTTATGAGCTATTTAATTTCTTGTAGGGTGAAAAATGGCACTCTGTGCTGGAGTGATATATGTCCCATCAGCTGCGTCTCCCGGTGAGAAATACGACTGTCTCGGATCGTCCGCAAAATGGCCGACTCTCTGAGGCGCTCGTACGATCCCGTCACCTCTCTATACGCAAACGACTCTATTATGAGTAATTATAAAAATTTATTTATAGCAACGTCATTAATTAATAAGTCGAGGAGATTAATGTCTGTATTAACGAGATGAAGAGATTTAATATTAATGTGAGAGAAAAATGGTGGAAGGAAACGAGCATGATACTGACGTGAAATAATGAGGACCGTAGGAAGGACCATTACGGAGATAAAGAAAGGAAAGAGGACAGATTTATAAATAGATGTTTAAAAAGTGAAGACATTAGTATGGTGAAGATTTCTGAGATTATGAGTATTTATGGAAGGAGTCTCCAATGTCAGCACCTTTTGAGACTAATATCTAAATTCCAATCATGGGAAAATCTTCCAAATGCATTTTTTCGTATCGTAACAAGCTGCGTTTTTTTTTTTTTTTCAAAGAGAAATTAAAAAGGCCGGTGAGAGAATTAATGCTTAATGCTGTTTAGAATTGAAAACACTTCAGGTCATACTGTAACAGGAAGTTAGACAATTGTTTATAAGTTGATTATTTTTCTATAACAGCACATGTTTCCCAAAGTGTTTTATTCCTTTTATACCACAGCACCTTATTTTTTTATTCATTTAAATGTCGTGGAAGGTCAACAAGTTCACAGCAGTTGGTTATTTTTACAGCAGTGACCGTTCCTTCACCAGCCTTTCTTTTTTTCTCTCTTTTTTAAAGTTAATTAGACAAAAAAACAAAGGATCACAGCTTGTCGTGTTACAAAAAACTGCAAAGCTCTCCAACCTAATGAGAAACTTCAAGTTACCCGAGAGTTTATAAAGTTCTGATGCTGGAGAATCCTTCCATAAACACGAAACAAACATCTCTTCTCAGAAATGTTCACCGTGTCTACGATTACAGATTACAGGTTTATGTGAAGCGTCTGTCATGCAAGACAGAGTGCATTCATGTAAAGCAGTGATCCATGATTTTAGAGAAAAAATTAATCGACTGCATCCGCCTGCAAAACCTATACAGTATATCTCCCTCTTTTGGCTTTTCCCGTTAGGGGTCGCCAAAGTGAATGATCTGTTTCCACCTAACTCTATCCTCAGCATCCTCTACTCTCACACCAATTACCTTCATGTCCTCATTTAACACATCCATACAGTATATCTCCTCTTTGGCCTTCATCTTGACCTCTTACCTGGCAGCTCCATCTCCAACATCCTTCTACCAATATAACCATCTCCATCCTCTGTACATGTCCAAACCATCTCAATCTAGTCTCTCTGTCCTTGTCCCCAAAACAGCCAACATGATCTGTCCCTCTGATGTGCTCGTTCCTAATCCTGTCTATCCTCGTCACTCCTAAAGAGAACCTCAACATCCTCATCTCTGCTACCTCCATCTCTGCCTCATGTCTTTACCTCACAGCTACTGTACAGTCTTTAACCCATACAGCAGAGCTGCTCTCACTACTGTCTTCCTTTGATTCTTGCTGACACTCTTCTGTCACACACAACACTCCTGACACTTTTCTTCACTCACCCCAATCCGCCTGCACTTGCCTCTTCACCTCTTTTCCACACTCCCCGTCACACTGGACAGTTTATCTCACTGTTCTACTTCCCTCCCTCTCGTTCATACACATGTATAATACAAATATATCTCAATCTCAATCTGCAGAATAACCGTTGATTATTTTAACATCAAATTATTTGTGAATAAGAGTTTATTTATATTGCGATTTCTGTATTTTATTGGTTTATCTCCTAGCAATGAGGTAAAGGAAGATAGAATGTGCATTCATATATATATATGACGTCATATGTATATATATATATATATATATATATATATATATATATATATATATATATATATATATACATATATATATATATATATATATATATATATATATATACATATGTGTGTGTGTGTGTGTGAGTATGAGACTGACCGGTGGACTCCACTGTTACACAGGACTATGTGACAGGCTCCGAGTCGACTGCACAGCTCGGACGCAACCGTGAGCAGCCCGACTCCAGACGCTCCACACGCCGTGAACTGACACGCAGCAGTGCGGCGGCACGAGATAAAGCTCTCCATCAGTCTGTAGAGCTCATCCAGAGCATTCAAGGGACGCATGAGCTACAGAGAGGAACACAGTTTATTATTTTATTACTTCTACGTTTAGACTTCTACGTTACTTTCTTCGTTAAGACGGATCAGCGTAAACGATGAAAGGAATCCAGCCCCATCTGTCCATGCTTGTGTTCGCAGCCATAGGGCACTGCATAGGGCAAGCGATATACAGGTACAAACAATTCAGGACTATCCGTGTTTAATTCATCTTATTATAGAGCATGCTTCATTTATATTTTTCATAGTGGCCTTAATGAATGCATTAATTAAATTAACCAACATGTACTAATATTTGATTAAGTTAAGTTTAGAACTTCATTAGTTTGTGATTAATACATATCTTAACTCATATTTAATTATAAATTCAGGCATTAGGGCAAGTTTATTCATATACTTTTATTGTATATTGTAATAATGAACTCCTTTCGGTTTATTCTTTAGGTACAGTATTATTTGGATTTTGAGGAACTTTCTGTTGTACATGTTAAAACGGGAAATAATGTAAGTTTAAATGTATTAGTGGGATCGCTGCTATACGTTTGGAACTGAACTGTGCACACTCAGTGTAAACATGGGGCTATATTCCCTAGCTCTCTCATACATACTTTCTCATGATATGTAATTGACACGTGTGATAATCGTGTCCATTTGGGTCGCGTGACGAGAACATACCTTGTCTATAAATGCAGCTTTGGGAGCCAAGGTTGGGTTCAGGTTGGATTTGTCCAGGTAAAAGGCCCTGTGAAGAAAATCGACAAGCATGTTTACACATTTTTAAGTACTGTCTGTTTCTAATTTGAGGGAAAGTCAAAAACTAGTTCCACATGAGGAAAAAAAAAAAATACACTGTGAAAAACCTCAAGCACTTTCGCTCAACCACAATGTCCCAGGCAGCAAGAAAGGGGGCCATTAATTATGCTCACATTTCTGCTTGACACAACATTAATATTAATTGTGACTCCACCAAATGATTCAATCTGCGCTACTTTTCTCAGGAGAAGGTGCAAGCTACAGTAGATGAACCAGTATGATCCAGGAACAAACATTATGAAGGCTTTAATGACGCATGACAACAAAAACCCGCCAACTCGTTCTGAAGCAATTACGCCTACATTCGGCTATAAATCAAACGTAACGCCGGGTCTGTTCGGCTAAATATAGAAGGAATGTTTCCATGAATCAGAATTTTAATTGCTACAATGACGTAAAGAGAAAAATAGCCTTTCATGATCGGCACAAATATCCACAAGCTGGCTATTCACAACACTGAGGCTAGTTTAGCTCGGAATGATTTTCTAGAAGGTTCCTCAATACAGGCTAAAAACTTCAACAACAATATTAGCCACATGTAATTTTATAACGTGTGTGTGTGTGTGTGTGTGTGTGTGTGTGGGTGTGGGAAACAGAGGTAGAATTAGAAGTAGAGGTCTGTCCAGCTAACTCGCTACACTGACTAAAAAAAAACCTGACTAAAAAAAAAAAAAAAGCCTGAAATATTTTCTGTTTTATTTCGATCCTTTAAAAAACACAACCCCTAACAAGCAGGTCAAAAATGTATTTCTAGTCCCAGGCTTTGAAGGCTTTTTAAAGAGAGTTAACACTAATGTTAGCGTTTCTCTTTAGCTACAGGAGAATATAGTTGTTTTGTAGCTTGATAAGTACATACCTGCAAACTCACAAGAGGTGAAAAAGATCCGAACTACCTCGGGTCACGGGGAGCCTGTGCCTATCTGAGGTGTCATCAGGCATCAAGGCAGGATACACCCTGGACGGAGTGCCAACCCATCGCAGGGCACACACACACACACACACTCTCATTCACTCACACAATCACACACTAGGGACAATTTTCCAGAGATGCCAATCAACCTACCATGCATGTCTTTGGACCGGGGGAGGAAACCGGAGTACCCGGAGGAAACCCCCGAGGCACGGGGAGAACATGCAAACTCCACACACACAAGGCGGAGGCGGGAATCGAACCCCAACCCTGGAGGTGTGAGGCGAACGTGCTAACCACTAAGCCACCGTGCCCCCTACGAACAACATACAAGGGTTAAATGATGAATCCTCCAGTTTGTTGCCAGTTAATTATGGTGTCAAAAACGTTAGTTTTATTAACACAAATGTTTCTATCTTTAAACTAAATGATGATATTGAACCCATTTCTGCTCCCTGTAATGAAAATGTGTTTGTTTATAAGATCTAAAATTCTGTGTAAGGTTATGAACAGAAGGAAAAATACACGTCTCACACTGAACACTGAGATATCTGACTCGTTTTAGATCAAACTTGTGGTGAAAAAAAATTATATCGATTGAAAACGTCCTAGAAAACGATTTCCGCTGCACCGGGAAAAGTCTTAACATTTGCTGAATAAACAAAAAAGTTTTCCTCCTGCCGAATCCTGTTGAAGCCAAAGTCTTGTGTTGAAATGTCAGCGCTGAACAGATCATATACTGCGTTCACGCAGATATTAGTGCAGTTAGTCAGTACTATTCAAAAAGTCTTTTACACTGCGGTCCTGCAGCAGATGGTTCAAACAGAGCAGCTGTGCTTCATGTTCACCAGCAGCAGCACTCACACCTCCACACTGCAGGAGAACTACACACTTTAACTTCTTACAACTTGTGCTGCTTCGGTCTGTGTGTGTGTGTGTGTGTGTGTATGTGTGTGTGTGTGTGTGTGTGTGTGCCAGCTGCTGCTGAGAAAATAGCTATAGGGGAAAATTTCTGAATTTCCCACAGATTATTTAGATAGACACACACAGGCATTTTCATACACCCACACTCTTTTCTAAACAATTTAGGTACAGTGAGTAAGAGAGAGAGAGAGAGAGAGAGAGAGAGAGAGAGAGAGAGAGAGAGAGAGAGAGAGAGAGAGAGAATGGTGAAGTGAATCAGAGGTGAAAATATTCAAACAACAATGATAGGCGGAAGAAGTACAAAAAGAAAGCGAGGACAAGAACAAGAACAAAGGAAGAGAAAGATGAAGAAGAACAATATCAGGACAAGAACAATGAGAAGAATGAACAAAGAAGAAGAAGAAGAAGAAGAAGTACTAGAAGAAGGACAAAAAGATGATTAAGAAGAACAAAAACAACAACAAGGAGAAGACTGAATGATGAACAGAAAGAAAAAAAAGAGAAAGAATGAACAAGAACAAAAAGAAGAAGAAGAAGTTTATGAAGACGAGAAAGGGCATTAAAAAGACGAAGAGGAATTACAAAGAAGAAAAAGAAGACATACTGTGATGAAGACTGGAAAGAAGAACATGAAGGAGATGATGATGAAGATAACAAAAAAAAGATGAAAATGTATAATAATAATTTTTATTATTATTGTTATTATTATTAGAAGAAGAAGAATATGATGATGAAGACATGAATGATGATGGCGTTGATGATGATGATGACAAAGCAGTAGAAGAAAAAACATCAAGTGAAAGAAAAAGAAAGTACTGACATGCTGCTCAATGTTCACCCTCCCCCTCTCTCTCCTCTATTCATTGGCTCGTCCGTCCATCTTTCTATCATCCCTCTTCCTCCTTATGTCCAGCGTAACATACTGACTCTAAGAGGCTCTACTGACTCTAACCTCACGTCCACTGCACACTCCCACACAGGTAAACGATGAGTCAGTGAGAGAGTGGTGGTGTAATGAGGCAGTCCTGAGCGAGGCGGCCGTGCATGGCAGCTGTATGAGATCTGACCTCATTGGAGTTTAGGAAGCCCCCGTGGAGCAGTGAGTGAGGAGCAGCACTCGAGCGCAGGCTTTCCCCTAATCAATTTTAACTGAAGCCTTTAATGGAAGGTCGGGATGTTCGCCAGCGTCGGCCGGCTTTCACTGGAAATGAGGGACGGATCAGAGCCAGAGCAGCCTCGGCCTCGCTGAATCCTCGTTCTTCGGAGAACCTCAATCTGTTATTTTCATGATTCATGCATATATTTTTGACTTGGAGCAGTAATAAGTTATAAATAAGTTATGACTGTTAGCTGAAAAGAAGACAATAACGCACTGGATAAACAGCGTCTGTATGTGTACATGATGTAAAATATGTCACTCACTCTCACTCACTCATTTTCTACCGCTTATCCGAACTACCTCGGGTCACGGGGAGCCTGTGCCTATCTCAGGTGTCATCGGGCATCAAGGCAGGATACACCCTGGACGGAGTGCCATCGCAGGGCACACACACACACACTCTCATTCACACACTCATTCACACACTAGGGACAATTTTCCAGAGATGCCAATCAACCTACCATGCATGTCTTTGGACCGGGGGAGGAAACCGGAGTACCCGGAGGAAACCCCCGAGGCACGGGGAGAACATGCAAACTCCACACACACAAGGTTGAGGCGGGAATCGAACCCCCAACCTTGGAGGTGTGAGGCGAACGTGCTAACCACTAATCCACCATGCCCCCACGTAAAATATGTCAATTAAATAAAATAAAAATAAAATTAAATATATAAAAATTAATTAAAAAAAAAACTCTCTCTCTAAAATATATATATATATATATATATATATATATATATATATATATATATATATATATATATATATATATACAGTATATATAAACATAGATTTTTTATTTATTTAAAAACTAGCTAATAAGTAAATAAATATTTATAAAAAAAAGAATAATAATTTAACACATTCCCTCTAGGATTTTACAAATTTTCCCATCGCAACAATTAATGCAAGAATCAAAGCAATTTTTTCAAATGAGCACAGATTATCTGCAGGTTTCAGCCGAGACGTGTCGTGTGTCGTCATCACGACGTGCTCTTTGATTCACGTGCGTCGAGCTTACGTGCGTCGAGCAATCATAGACAGTCGTTACATTAGAAAATAACATAGATTTTTGGCAGCAACAACAACAAAAAAAAAAGAATAAAGTCTAAGTATGAGATTCTACATACAAAGGTTATTGATGAGTGATGTATACTTCCTTATGTCTCTATGTTGATTGGTGTGAATTAAACATCTGTATATCCAGTATTAACTCATTTAAAAGTTATCTGGTGCTACGGAGCAGCCATGTTGATTTGATGGCCGAGTTGGAGTTATTTGAACGCAGCATTAATCCTACACAGGAAACATCATATTCTGCCCCAAAAGATGAACGGCTTGTAAGTGGGCAACAGATACAAACCGCAGACAGAAGCAAAGACATAATCTATTCATTGAGAACTGGCTTCATTTCAAGCCACTTACTGCATTTCTGAGACTTTCCTGAGATATCGTGTGTTGGGGAACGTCCCAGCTTCGTTTTATTTTTCATTTAAAATTATTCTGAGGAAAAGAGTTGCATCATGCTTGTCCTGCGTGTGTGTGTGTGTGTGTGTGTGTGTGTGTGCGTGTGTTCTTGAGTGAACTAATAAATCTGTGAATAGCCCGTGGCATGAAGCGCTGGCACGACCATCCTGTGATCTCAAAGCTCCTCTGGATGACCCTTTAAACACAACCAAAGATGATTTCATGCTGGAGCGCACTCACACTCAGACACGCAAATACATCGGAATTTCCGAAGTGTGGTCAGATGATGGAATCTGTTTCGGCCAAATCGCTTATCCAGGTCACCACCAGTTCTCAGATATAAGTCTGGATTTGAGGAAAGTGATCGAGTCAAGTCACTGACTCTACAATCCACACATGATGGAAGAATAAGCAGTAAATAATTTCTTCTTCTTCTTCTTCTTCTTCTTCTTCTTCGTTGTCTTCTTCTTAAGCTTCTTCTTTTCTTTTTCTTCTACTTCTTCCTTTTCTTCTTCTTCTTCTTCTTCTTCTTCTTCTTTTTCTCCTTCATCTTCTCCTTCTCCTTCTTATGCTCCCTTTTATTTTGCTTCTTCTTCTTTTTCTTCTTCTCCTTCGTCATCTTCTTCTTGTTGTTTTTCTACTCCTTCTTCTATTTCTTCTGCTCCTTTTCAACTGTCAGGGAACTTCATCTACAAATGAAAATAGCTTGTTCTTGTTGTTGTGTCTCTCAGATGATGACTTACATTAGCGAATTTTATTTGACGTTGTAGATACAGTGATTTGAATCTAATGACTTTTTTAAAATACATTAGTTAGCTGACGATCCTGCGTGACAAAACTTTGTGTGATTAAGCTAAGGAATATTTGAGATATAAACTTTAAATATAAATACTAATAAATAATAATTAACGAATGTCTATTAATTCTTCCTTTCAGCTGTCAGATTAATTGGTAGACATTGGTCCAGTTCAGCCCACATCCCGAAATGTTTGTTGTCGAGTAGCTCGTCAAACAGACGGCGGGTTTTATTTAAACGGGTGGTCCAAAGTGTACTATTTATCTTTATCGCAACAGATATTTGCCGATGATTTTTTATCTGTTTATAGTTACATTTGATGTGTTGTGTTTAAAAAAACTAGTTCCTTATGTTACAGCATAAACAAGGCTATAAACACTTGTTCCCTCACTGGGTTGTAAAAAAGAGACTCAATGTTACATAAAGTGTTTACATAAAATTCTGTTACTATAGAAATGGTAACGTATTATAACGATTTGCCTTGGAGCTGGAAAACCGTAACCCTAACCCTAACCCTAACCCTACTGTCAGAGCTGCTCTTATGGAACTCTGTGGTATAAATTACATTACAACTCAGACCACTTATTAAGTCTTGTAGTCAGTTCTGGAGGTGCGCTGACCTAGAATTTCGAGTCCACAGCCGTCTCAGTTTGGCTCATTAACCAAACACAATTAATCTGCCTCTACTCTCAGGCGACCTCCGATAAGACAATTACACCAACACGTAGGCAGAAAAACTCTTTAAGCGAGCACTAAATCAGATACGACTGTGCACTTTACAATAGAATACGTAGCCTTGCTCAAATATAAAGTAGCTAAAACACTAAGGGTGTGTGTCAATCTGTTCACTAGCTCTCTAAAAGAAAATATATTCACTTGATCTCCACTACAACTCTTCATGTGTCTTCTACATCTCCCCTGTGTTTAGCGTGACCGTCTTACAAGTGCACATTGGGCCCACTGAAAGCGTAAGAGTGTTTCATGTGACAGAGAGATGCTGTCTGTCCGTCTGGGGCGAAACATGTCAAGTCAAAGGTTTAGCTCTGTCAGGATAACAGCAGGAAGAAAGCTGACAGTTAGAACAGTGTGTTGGAAACACAATAAAGGGGGATGTTTCCAGAAAATGGGCTTTAAGTATGTGTAACTTCTGACAATGCTAGTCTTTACTATAGCAAAGTGTGCTATCTACATACACTCAGAAGAGGCTCCAGGCTAAAGATCTGCCATATGGAAGCACACACACGGCCAACAGCCAATCATATTGCAGCCTTAACGGCCCTGAAGCTACATCTATAGATGATCTGTAAGCACCTGAGAAAATCACAATCCTTCCTATCCTCTGTCTCTAAGCATACAGTATACGACGTCTCCATTCCCATCTGCTGCACATGAGGTTACCACATGAGGTTCCTCTGTCACTTCCTTTACATCCGAATTGCTTCAGGTCATTTTTTCTTCTCGCAAGCAGAAGTTTGGAGTCAGTTAAACCGCTGCGCTGTCCTGCTTATTATCCAGGGATAGATTATGATAAGGAGTGGACAACATGCAGAAAAAACAGAAAAGTAAAATCAAACTTCAACCAAAAGCTTGCACTTAGACACGAGGATTTAAGAGAACGGATGAAATGAGCTGACAAGTTCATCACCGCTGCTTCAGCATGACTAGCTTGTTAGCTAAGAAATCAGTCCTTCTTGTTAGCTACTGATCAATAACATTTTGAATAAATGTTAAGGTACATTATCAGCATTATCAACTGTTGTTGCTAACTTTACCAAACAGCTTAGATAATGTTTCATGTTTCAGCGTTATCAACAAAATTAAGCGAGCTAATATACAAAAATAAAATAAACTGCTAATACTTCAAACTAATGTAGAAAGCTTAGATAATTTAACTAGAACTGTCATGATTCAGCCCGGACTTTTGGCCATGTGCTGTTGTTGTTGTTGTCACGTGTCTGCCCCGCCTTCGTCTGCTCCTCCCTGTCACCACACCTGCTCCTCATTGTCATCATTGTCTTAATTGTATTTAAGTTAGCCGCGTTGCTGAATGCAGCGCGGATCATTAGTTGCGTGTTACCCCTTGTCATGTCTAGTCTCTGTTAAATGTCGTCAGTTGTATTGTTTCATTTATCGTCATTTTTGTCTATGTCTTCTTTATTTATTAAACCCCCTTCATTTGAAGCTATCCTGTATGAAGTATCACGCACTGAGAGTGACAGTTTTGGTGTTTTGGTCACTCTCTGTTTTGGTCTTTTCTCACGCTCTCCCGCCACACATCGTATTTCTCACACAGAAAAACTTTTTGACTATTTATCATATATTTAAAATGCCGCAGCGCCCAAAATGTATCAGTCCGCACCGCTGTGTCTATGGAACCGGGCAGGAATCAAGCGTGGTTCAAGTTCTTAGTCGAGTCTGACAATTGAGACAATCAAAAAAAAGGCTACACAATAGCCAATCAGAAAATAGGGTAAGATCTGGGTAAGATTTAACGCAACAACCAATAAGAAAAAAACATATTCATTAAAGAGGGTATTTTTGATGGTCGGTTTGAACAAAAGCTCAACACGAAACAGCTTGTCTCTGGACGGGACATTGTCCTCAATCATGACCCTAAAAATGTCTGGGCATGAGCCGAACTGTTTTATATGGGAGCAACATTACAAATGATAAAGGAGTCCAAAAAGGCAACAAACACTTACAACACCAGTCATAATCTCTCTCACACACACACACACACACAAATTAATAAATGGAAATTAAACAAATACTTTGTGATCAGTGATCCTTACCAAACACAGTGATCCTTACCAAACACAACAACTCCCCCATTATTGTTTTTTTTTTTTGGAGATGTCACGCTTGCCTGTCTTCAAAACTTGAGAGCCCTGCATTGTTCCAAACTTATAGTTAACTTGTATGTTAACTATGTATAATCCAAAACTGAACTAGCTTGCTAATTTTACAAACTAAGGTACAAAACTTTATTAGCTAGCTCGAAGTGAAAGGTCGAAGTGAAAATTAAAGGAGTGAAAATGCGCTTATTTGAGCAAGATCACAAGAGTTCGGTTTTAATGCCGCCGAGTACAATTATTCCAACTTCTGCTAATGATACACGGTTTGAGTCCATGTTAGACTTCCACATCCACATCTGATCTTAACTAGACTCGGGACATGCGTGTCATAAATAAAACAGTTATAAGAAAACCATCAGTGACGTGAACGTTCTTAAATTCTCCTCGCAGACATCATCGATGTTTCTGGCGTTTTTTTTTTAATTCACTCTTATATAACAGAACATTTGAATGTATTTATCCATCTCTTCAATCTGCTCTCACTTATCATGGAGTCAATCCATTTATTCTAATGTGTGCTTAAAATACCACAGTGTACTGTATATCCGCTCAATATGTACAGTATGGTGTGTATACAGTACACTGACAGCTGGAGTTATTACAGGAGAACAAAGTGACTTTCCAAATATCACGACGCAGCAGAAAACAGAAAACAGCTCAGCAACATCTGCTGAAGAGCAATAAAATGTAAAGAAATAAATAAGGTTTAAACAAGACAAGGCGATATTTCTTTACTACAGAAAGCTCTATAGACTCTTTATCATATTCACAGCAATATCTTTCAGAGTACTGAGCTGTTATCCTGGGCCAGGTACACATATGACAGGCTCATGCGTGCGCACACACACACACACACACACACACACACACACACACACCATATGTTCACATAGCAGGTACGAGTAGTTCATGTATCCCATCAGGAAACCTTACTGAGCTCAGCAATTTGTAACTGATTTATGTGGAGTTTGTGCATCTTCTGCTCTCCAGCTGTTCGGAGTCCCATGAGACGAGCGAATCAAAGAGAAAAGGAGAGAGCTCATAAATCCTGGAGAGAAGCTGCCACTGCTGGAGCATTCAATGTTAATGTTAACAAAAAGAAAAAAGAAAATTCAGGTTCATTAATCTCTAGGTTAAGGCTTTGGGGGAAAGGTACAAAGGAGAAATGTTCGTATGTTCTAGAAGGATAAGGACGTGATGCGCATTTTGGCCATGTCTCATACAGCGGAACTGACACAGCCTCCTTTCACGGATCTGACACACACAGAAGCCACACCTCCTTAACTAGGAATAACACAAGAGATCTGATGGCACAGAGGACATACCTCCTTCTTTGGGAATAAAACAGAGGCCACACCTCCTTCACTTGGAATAAAACAGAGGCCACACCTCCTTCATTTGGAATAAAACAGAGGCCACACCTCCTTCATTTGGAATAAAACAGAGGCCACACTTCCTTCATAGTGATTAACACAGAGGCCACACCTCCTTCACTGGGAAAAACAGAGAGGCCACACCTCCTTCACTGGGACTAACACAGAGGCCACACTTCCTTCATAGTGATTAACACAGAGGCCACACCTCCTTCACTGGGACTAACACAGAGGCCACACTTCCTTCATAGTGATTAACACAGAGGCCACACCTCCTTCACTGGGAAAAACACAGGCCACACCCTCTTCACTGGGACTAACACAGAGGTCACACCTCCTTCACTGGGACTAACACAGAGGTCACACCTCCTTCACTGGGACTAACACAGAGGCCACACCTCCTTCATGGTGATTAACACAGCGGCCACACCTCCTTCACTGGGAAAAACACAGAGGCCACACCTCCTTCACTGGGACTAACACAGAGGCCACACCTCCTTCACTGGGACTAACACAGAGGCCACACCTCCTTCACTGGGACTAACATAGAGGCCACACCACCTTCATTGGGACACATTTACATAATTAGCTATCTCTTGATTATTATCTATATAAAAAAATGGCGCTTCCAGCATGTTTATGTTAAAGTGTTTAAAAATTTGTAGTCAGGCAGCACACAAAGCCATGACCCATGACAAGATGTAAGCTCAAGATGTAATTACAAGAAAGGCAACAGCCAGTGAATCTGCCATGTAAACGATTCAAATGATTTTTGCTGTGAATATAAACAGCATTGATATGCAGACGACACTGTGACTGTTTGCTCCGTGTCTGGAAAAAAACAGGAAGACGTGTGTATATCCATGCCAACATCATAAAAAGAGGCATTTTCTCAACTTAACATGGAGTGACTAGGCTGCTTTTATCTAAAACATTGTGAGAGAGAAGACATGAAGTCCTTACCTGAGTCTCTTATAGTACTGTTTGACCTTCTCAAGTGAGGTGGCATTGATCTGAGCCTGGTGTTCCTCCACTGAGACACTGTCCCTGTAGTAATAACCCTCCATGCTCTCCAGTGCTACAGAAAAGAAAACAGTGTCAAAGTAATCAGGCAAATAAATGAATAGAAAATACACACACACACACACACAAACACAAACACACACACACACACAGAGCATACCCTGAGTGAATAGGACAGGGTGGATCCTGAATCCGTCACCGTGTCTTAGTCTCTGAGGCAACTGCTCGAAATAAAAACCCTCTAGATAGAAATACACCTTCATGGCCTGCCTTGTGCCTTCCACCTGGTAGCTGATTGGCATGTCTGCGCACACACACACACACACACACACACACATGCACACATACACGTATATCACACAAGAGAGTAAGCACTGATCAGGTTCATGTTTAAAAGCGTACACCGGTACAGCACTCACTCGCAACAAACGGCTCTCCATCCATGCGTCTGAAATGGAACGTGACCTTCTCCAGGTCCATCAGTGCCACCTGTGTGTCTTCCAGCATGGCCTGCTCATCAGTCTGAAAGAACCATATGCATGTGAGTGTTGCCGTGTGTGTGTGTGTGTGTGTGTGTGTGTGTGTGTGTGAGAGGTTTTATATTATCTAATGCCCCTTTTCCACCAAGGCAGTTTGAGTGCTGGTTCGGAGCCAGAGCCTAATTTAGAACCAGTTCTTTCTTTTTCGACAGCCAAAGCACCGGCTCTGAACCAGGAAAAGTGGTTCTTAAGTAGCACCAAAACATTGTTGGTCTAGACTTAAGAACCGCTTGCGTTAGGGGCTGTGGGCGGAGCTACTGTTAGCGCCTGGGGGCGGGGCTACTGTTAGTGCATTTGATAATGTACCTTAAGTATACTAATGTTTAATACACTTTTACTTTACCGCAATATGATACATTATCATCACACACAATAGTAAGTAGCTACATACTAAGGCTAAGTTTTTTCTGTGTTAATGATAAAATAACGTTATGTACTTTCTCGATAACAACCTCCGTTTATACAGATTACATGGAGCTGCACGTACAAGTTGGATTCGCCGCGTTTGGGTGTTAATGTAAGTTCACAAAGCCATGAGCAGTAACAGTAAAGCAACATCCACCATTGTTGATGTTGTGTTTGCCGCTGCTGTGCTAACGTTGCTGGGACACGTGACACGTATACAGTGACGTCAGACTCGGCTCTGTGACGGCTCTCTAACCGGTGGAAAGGCAAACCGGTTCTTAGAAGGTTCGCCAGTGGAACCAACTTTGAACCAGCACCAGTGCTAGCTCTGAACCAGCACCCGGTTCTTTTTGGTGGAAAAGGGGTATAAAAGACCTCTCATCTTGTAACATCATTTCTGAAAACGCTGGTGTTTTCCAGAACAGATATTTGCAGTGAACATGGACTTGCAGAAGAGTGCAGTTGGATTATCAATCATTTGTGGCCACTATTAAACCAGTAGCTTTAGCCGTTTCTGCTTCACAGCCTGAGAGCTTTCCTTCCCAAGGTCCTCTCTGAGCATCTAAAGGATTCTGAAAGCAGCATTAAACAGGCTTTAGGAAAAGATTTCCAAAAACCTCTTCTTCCTGTACATGCTACAGCAGATAAGAGGGAAAAGCCTGTACTGTAGAGAATTCCAATTTTTCAGACCAGTTCTGGGAGCAGATCTGGGGAGAGAGTGATCTCCAGCTCACAAATCACCATAGAGTGACGGTGATGGACTCATGAATCTGGAGGAACAGACTACAAAGACGTTATGATGGACTTGTATCTGAGGCTGCTTCTAGAGTGTTTGGTGATGTTTGCTTTTGACACTACTGACACCTCATGACTTAAATTAATGGTACCTCAAGAATGTAGGTCATTGAACCATAATATGGCCTCAGAAAGTCCACGCCTTGTGCGAAATAACCCTAAAGCATCTGAGAAGAGTAAAAGCTGATAAAAAGGCGAGAAGACACCATGAAATGAACATCCATCAGTGTGACTAGAACCAGCCCAAATCCAAAGCTCAGTAATATCAGCTTTCGGGTCTGTTCTCAGATTCAGCTCAGATGTGCACAACTATCAAGGGAAGTGACCGAGCTCGATCTGATCCTTCTTAATCCGATCCCGACTCTGAAATGTCATCCAAAACAAACCACAGCTGCTGTGCTAAATACGGATGTCTCCTGTGAGCCATGTTCTCTAACACACACACACACACACACACACACACACACAAACTCACCAGGTTGGGTGAAAGCAGGGACTGGAAGTGTAGCAGCAGCCCAGTGTGAGAGATCTGCTCCAGCCAGCGGCGACTCTCCTGAGCTTCACTCTCACCACCGAGCACCCGATTCAACACGGCCAGCAAGTGTTCAGCAAAACTACACACTGCTCCCACCAGACTCTGACTGAACACCATGTCTCTCCTCAACTGGATCTCAGAGTCTAACAGACAAAGAGAAAAAGGACACAACAAAGAATTAATCCGATTTAGTTTGATAGACACGTAGATTTTATACTGCAGGGGATACAAAAGGGGGAAAAGAGAGAAAGATAGATGCAAGAAAGATGCAAAGAGAATACAACAGAAGAAGAGAGGAAGAGATAAATGTAGACTTAGAATAAGGTTAATTTTTTATTTATTTATTTTTGCTTTCTTGTATTTATTTGATTGCATTTGTAATTATTTAATTGTTAATTCATGTATTAATTATTATTCATTCATTCATTCATTCATCTTCTACCGCTTATCCGAACTACCTCGGGTCACGGGGAGCCTGTGCCTATCTCAGGCGTCATTGGGCATCAAGGCAGGATACACCCTGGACAGAGTGCCAACCCATCACAGGGCACACACACACACACACTCTCATTCACTCACACAATCACACACTACGGACAATTTTCCAGAGATGCCAATCAACCTACCATGCATGTCTTTGGACCGGGGGAGGAAACCGGAGTACCCGGAGGAAACCCCTGAGACACGGGGAGAACACGGCACACACACAAAGTGGAGGCGGGAATCGAAACCCCAACCCTGGAGGTGTGAGGCGAACGTGCTAACCACTAAGCCACTGTGCCCCCCTATTAATTATTATAATGTTTAAAATATTCTTTTGTTTGTTTAAATGAATTAATTTCAATTCATTGATGAATTAAACATTTAAGGTTTTTTTTTGATGTATTTATTAATAAAACGTGTACTGGAAACAAACTAGTGAAAGAGAGAAACTACAGAGCGACAGATTAACCAACGAGTCAAGGGATAGAGAGATATGAAGAGACAACTGCGAGAAATAAAAGCAGACGTGAGACAGAATGAGACGATTAAAAAAGAAGACAGAGAGGAGAAAAGGGGTGGGGGAGGTGGGTTTGGTTAGCAAAACATCACAATGAGATGAGAAACAGAAGGAAGGATCATTAGGTTAAAGCGTCTGTGCAACATCCTGCAGTTCATCCACATTTTTTTTGTTCTATTTATTTATCATAACTAAAAATCCATTTAAATGTCAAAACGTTGACCCTGCAAATGATGTCATTCTTTGCTCAAAACCAAAGCGATTAAAAACAAATTAAAAAGAATTTATAACACGGCGTCCAAAAATATATAAATATATAAATATAATCGGAGCTTTTCAAACCAATTTTCACGCAAATGTTGGTTTAGTGTTTAATTCATTATTTCCTATCCAGGGTCAGTGATCTGAAAGTAATGTGCTGTCATGATAATTATCACCTCATCAGCTTGACAAGTCAGAAAAAACAGGCAAGTGGTTCATACAGTATCATGAACGAGACATCTTCATGATACACAACGTGTATAACAATATATGGGTTTGCTAATAAATGGAGAACAAAACAGTAGTGTTACATAAAAAAAAAGTGTTGATACTTAAATTTCCATCAGTTTTTTTTTATATATTAAATAAAATATTTTTTAAAATGATATAAAAATGCTGCAAAATATATACAATTATATAAACAAATAATAATAAAAAAAAATCATAAATAAAAAAAAATAAATCATAAATAAAAAAAATTCTTATTTTATTTTTATTTGATATTAAATATTTAAAAAAAAATCAGTTTAAAAAATATTGAAAAAATGTAAGTCAGTTTGAACTAATTAAAATAATTTTAAATTCTAATATCACAATAGCTACTGTATGATATCTCAGTAAAGAGGATTTTCATGATATTGATATTTTATCCATTCGTATCGCCTGTCCTTGCATCCCAGAACATAATGTAGTTTAACAAATCAAGCTTCTGTGGTGTCAAAAGAATAAAACACTTCACAATTTGAACATAACCAACTTAAGCAGGATCAGTAACTCTGCCTCACACATTATGCTGCATCGTTCATTATGTTCCTATAGCAACACGTCTGTCGTCTTTCATCCTTTGCTTGTCGGACAACCCGTATAGTCATTTCTTTCGTATTGACATCATACGAGTGTTTAAAATTTAGAATGAAGACAACTACTATATGAATAAAAACATATTTCCACATTCCTTCTGTCTCCTACGTTCTCATCGTATTAAATGATTGAACAAGTTAAATTTCATTGATGCCTTCCTCAGATGTAAAAGCAGCTCTGAAGTG
>NC_083484.1:3722500-3742500 GCF_030014155.1 Tachysurus vachellii
TGGACAACAATTAAAAAAATGAGACAGAGAGAGGGGGGGCACGGTGGCTTAGTGGTTAGCACGTACGCCTCACACCTCCAGGGTTGGGGGTTCGATTCCCGCCTCTGCCTTGTGTGTGTGGAGTTTGCATGTTCTCCCCGTGCCTCGGGGGTTTCCTCCGGGTACTCCGGTTTCCTCCCCCGGTCCAAAGACATGCATGGTAGGTTGATTGGCATCTCTGGAAAATTGTCCGTAGTGTGTGAGTGTGTGAGTGAATGAGAGTGTGTGTGTGCCCTGCGATGGGTTGGCACGCCGTCCAAGGGTGTATCCTGCCTTGATGCCCGATGACGCCTGAGATAGGCACAGGCTCCCCGTGACCCGAGGTAGTTCGGATAAGCGGTAGAGAGAGACAGAGAGAGACAGAGAGAGAGAGAGGAGAGAGAGAGGAGAGAGACTGATTGATTTTTCTTTACCTTGTAGGCCTCGACCTGGGGTGAAACATTTGGTCTGTTCGAAGGCCCGAGCCACTGTCGCCCCCTTCAGAAGACCCGTCATAGACTCCACCTGTAAAACACAGCAATTCCTACACTTTATATCACCTTCAGGAGGCACGTCATCAGGGCTGCAATGGATCTGATTCCTAATATGGAATTAGCTACAAAAGTACTGATCTCTGTTTTTGTGAAATTCCAACCTGAATTCACTGAAAATTATTCACACACACACACTCATGTGCACGCACACACACCAACACATGCACACACACACACACACACACACACACTCACGTGCATGCACACACACACACACCAACACACACAAACCCCAACACACACACTTGCACACATATGTACACACACAGCACACATGCACACACACATGCACACACACCAACACACACACACATGCACACACACAAACACACACATACACCCCAACACACACACTTGCACACATATGCACACACAACACACATACACTCATATGCACACACACACGCACACACACATGCACACATATGCACACACACATATGCACACACACACATATGCACACACACACACACATCTTGGTTTTCATTCCAATAAGTGTCCTGTACTTTTGGTTTCTGTTTATGTTCATTTTGTGTGTGTGTGTGTGTGTGTGCCACAAGCATACACACCTGGCTGAACAGATGCTCCAGGAATCCATGGAGCTTCTTCTGCTTGTCAGGAGATATCCACATGCTGGCTGGCATTTCGTCTCCTGTGTGTGTGTGTGTGTGTGTGTGTGTGTGTCACAGACAGAGAGAAAATGAGAAGGGTTCATTAGGCCACAGAGACAGACAACGGAGGCTTTATTACACTAATGAAGCAGAACGGCCACGGCATGAGAGCAGTGTCGCTATTTCATGGCCACTGCTTAGCAATTAGCATGTAATAACTGTGGAGTTTACAGAGACTGAACTCTGGCAGCCTTCCAGCTCAGCATTAGTGGAGTGGCTGAGTTTCACACACTCTTACAGCATGGAGAGGATCAGAGCAGGACACACACCTCATCATATTTAATCATGGTCACTTCTGGGAAAAATCAATGGACATAGCTCTATGTGTGCATGTGTGTGTTTGTGTGTGTGTGTGTGTGTGTTTGTGTGTGTGTGTGTGTGTGTGTATTTGTGTGTGTGTGGAAGAGTGTATTTGTGTGTACGTGTGTATGTTTGTGTGTATATGTGTGTGTGTGCGCATGTGTGTGCATGTGTGTGCGTGTGTGTGCGTGTGTGTATTTGTGTGTGTGTGTGTTACCCGAGTCCATCTCGTCACTGTGGACGTAGGAGCTGCAGTGGCTGCTGCAGATGCTGGTGAAGGAGGCGATTGAGTTCCTGTTGCTGTTACAGTCGCTGCAAACACAACAACATGCTTCATCAGTGCGTTTCAGCCAAGACAGAAAGAAAAATGAAGGATGAAAAAATATGAAGAAAGCAAACAAGTAAAATTACAAGAAAGAGAAAAAGAAAAAAAGGAGAAAGAAAATAAGAAAAACTGAGAAAGAAAGAAAGAAAGAAAGACAAAGAAAGACAGAAAGAAAGAAAAAAATAAAGACAGAGTGTGTGTGTGTGTGTGTGTGTGTGTGTGTGTGTGTGTGTGTGTGTGTGTGTGTGAGACCTGTAGGAGTCTCGGTTGCTGATGGTGTCGTGACCTGAGTCCTCCTGCTCGTCTCCTGCCACATTGAAACACACTCGCTTCCCGTTCCTCTCAACGCGCTCACACTCGCTCTCAGCCGAGATAAAGCTCTCAGGCGGTTTCGCCTCTGGGCTGCTGGGGTGTGTGATGGACGACAGCAAACTGATCGAGAGAGAGAGAGAGAGAGAGAGAGAGAGAGAGAGAGAGAGAGAGAGAGAGAGAGAGAGAGAGAGAGAGAGAGAAAGTGTAAGAGAGTGTTAGATAAAAACATTATATGGGTTTATCCTGTTACCAAAAAATATAAAAGAAAGAAAGAAAGAAAGAAAGAAAGAAAGAAAGAAAGAAAGAAAGAAAGAAAGAAAGAAAGAAAGAAAGAAAGAAAATGTTTTTTACACATTATTTTGTCCATTCTGCTTATTCCAGAATAAGATTTGTGGCAGCTAAAGGAAAAGGTTTCAGATTATGTTCATGTGGTTAAGGACATTCACATTATATTACAATGAATGCTGATATATTGTATTGGAAATATGTATGCCACACACACACACACACACACACACACACACACAGACACACACAGACACACACACACGTTTACACAACACCCTATAAACTGTCTTGATATGTGTTTGCAGTGGGAGTGAAGGGTTGTAGCCAAATAAAATGAGAACCTGTTTATGTTTGGCTTCTGCAATTCAACTTCTGGAGGCTGGAAGAACTCAAAATATTAATAACATCACACACACACACACACACACACACACACACACACACACACACACACACACACACACACACAGCTGTGTCAACACTCACAAAGCTGACCCCTGGGTACACACCTGCAGAATGAAATTCACCAGCTCACAAAGTGTGTGTGTGTGTGTGTGTGTGTGTGTGTGTTTAGGTCCTGTTTTCAGTGAGTCAACACTTCTGTGCATGAGCGCAGGCTTCTAGACTTTGGCCAGCTTCCTAACACATTCCACTCTTCACGTCTTGTTCAACTTCTGTCTTTACACTGTTTTCTTGTTCCATGCGCATATTTTTCCATTATGTCATGAAGCAGGCCAGAGTCCATTCAGGTGTGTGTGTGTGTGTGTGTGTGTGTGTGTGTGTGTGTATGAATGGAAGATCGTCCAGCTAGCTGAAGCTCACTGAATGAGCTAATCAATGCTGAGGCTACATGGGCAGATTTCTTACTTGACCAACTGAAACACAAAAATTCTACCACAAGGGTGAAGTTTTATATTTAATGGGAGCTACTTGTTTGTTTGTTTGTTTGTTTGGTCACTTTTTGATTGTTTTTGCTTGATTTGTTTGTTATTTGTTATCTGTTTTTTGTTTGATTGTTCGAGTGCTTGTTTGTTTGACTGTTTCTTTAACTTCTTGTACAGTACAACTGTTTTGTTTTATTGTTTGTTTTACTGTGTAACTGTTTAATTACTCGTTCGACTGTAGTTTGTTTGACTGTTTATTTAATTACTTGTTTAACTTTTGTTTAGTATTTTTTATTGCTTGTTTGTTTATGGTTTGACCACTCGACTACAAACAAACAAATAAATAAAAGAACACAGCTGGACGCTTGTCAGGACATGTTGTACAGGCAGAACGCAATCCATGATACAAAATGTCCGTGTTTTTAATCCCGTCCCTCAGGAAACGTCAGAACACACTTTAAGATTCCTGACAAGAGATTTTACAAACAAATGTCCTTTTGTCCCTAAGGAGCAGACTGAAAGAAGAAGGAAGTGAGGTCACGACAGCTATGAATCACTAAATCATTCACACAGAGCTGCTGATTCTCTCTCTCTGATTTTCAGAGCACTCGATTTGGCGATGGATCTTGGACCCAGCCGAGGTCGATAGCCATTTTAATTTTGAGCAGAAGCAGATACTCTGATGGAGTGAGCAGCCTAGAGCTACTCATTACTATGAGGAAAGTCATTAACCCCTGCCTGGTCTTCACACCATTACACACTGCTCTAACTAGCAACAGGACAAATACACAAACAACACAAACGCACTTTACCAGCACAAATCCCAGCTACTAAAGAGGACTGGGAGATGGGGGACAGACAAAACTGTTTATTAAGCTTGTTTCATTTAAATGATCTCATATCAAATAGTAAGAAAGCAAGACGGTAAGAAAAAAGTAATGATCCATTTCACTGAATTTGTGTTCTGCTCTATGGGCAGTTCTGAGGAAGTCCCAGGGTTTCCAGGTTTACTCTGTAATGTAAAGCTGAAGCGTTGTTGTGATTAGTGGAGCAGGTCCTTGGAGGCTTCTGCAGCAGCAGCAGCGATTCATGAGTGAATGAAGAATGCAGCACTGTGAGAGGAGCTAATGAGTTTGTGATGAGTGAGTGTTGGACACCAGCAGCTTGTGTTCCAGCACACAACAGTAATAATCAGAACCAGTGAACTGCAGATGTGTTTTTAAGAGCCGACCGCGATGAGAGCGTGACTGAGTGAGCCTGGTGTGAGAAGTGTCTCCCGAACACGTTTAGCTACAGTATGTGTGTCGCAAACTATTACACATCTCAAGTTTCATCACGGATTATTTACTCAAGATACAAGAAGAATTCATGATGAAGGATAAACTGAGTTTTCATGGATTCAACTAAGCAAAGCTGAGAAAAGGAAAAAAGAACGAGGGAAGGAAGGAAGGAAAGAAAGAAAAAAAGAAGGAGGGAGGGAAGAAAGGAAAAAAGAAGAGGAAAGGAAGAGGAAAGAAAGTAAGAGAGGAAAAGAGTGAGAAAGAGGAAAGGAGGGAAAGAAAAGAAAATATAGGCAAAGGAAAGAAAAAAGAGGAAAGAAAGAAAGAAAGAAAGAAAGAAAGAAAGAAAGAAAGAAAGAAAGAAAGAAAGAAAGAAGGAGAAAATAAGGGGAAAGGAAGTAAAAAAAAGAGGAAAGGAAAAGTAAGAAAGGAAAGAAAGAGGGAAAGAAGAGAAAGAAAGAAAGAAAGAAAGAAAGAAAGAAAGAAAGAAAGAAAGAAAGAAAGAAAGAAAGAAAGGAGAAAATAAGGGGAAAGGAAAAGTAAGAAAGGAAAGAAATAGGAAAAGAAGAGGAAGGAAGGAAGGAAGGAAGGAAGGAAGGAAGGAAGGAAGGAAGGAAGGAAGGAAAAAAATAGAGAAAGCAGGAAGGAGAAAATAAGGGGAAAGGAAGGAAAAAAAGAGGAAAGGAAAAGTAAGAAAGGAAAGAAAGAGGAAAAGAAGAGGAAGGAAGGAAGGAAGGAAGGAAGGAAGGAAGAGGAAAGAAAGAGGAAAAAAGTGCTGGAAAACTGACTATTTTTTATTTTTCTTCCTTTAAATAAACCTTAAAAATTGTTCAGGCTGGATATTAAAAGTCTACACAAACCTGGTGAAACTGATAAAAAGATATTAGTATAAATAACGTAAAATAACAACATTTAAGTGAACAATAGAATCATGAAAGGTTACATGAGCTGTTATGGACCAGAGCTGTGAATACTTTTTATCCTTAAAAACATTAGAATAATTTCTATTTGTCTATGACCTCACAACCCCAGGCTGTACATACTCGTGAATCTGTGCAGCGTAGCTCTCCATCTCCTTCATGGCCGTGTTCAGTTTAATGAGCAGTTTGTGGTAAGCGTCGACGGTGAGCAGGTCTTCCTCCCGCAGCAGGAAGCGCAGACCGTGTCCGTCCGTTCGGCCCAGACTGTGTCCTGAAGGAGCGGCCATGCTGGTGATGCAGTGCTGCACGTGGACCTTGGGGTTTAACTTGCCTGTGAACACATTTGTTTTTTAAATTGTATACGTTTCTAAACTTGAATCTAATCTGAAAACACAGAGAAAAAGCACATGTACAACAGAAACCCTCTCAGATGCTGAATGAAGCTTCAGCCTCATTAACACATGCGTCACACTGTCCCAGAAAGTGTTTGAGGAAGAAATCGGAAAAAAATGAATGTAAAAAAAATGGTGAGGAAAAACATGTGGTATGGAGCACAAGAAGAGACCAATTAAATTTTACAGATATGAGGAAAGTCAGAAATATTTAATATATTTAATGAACTGAGTGAAAAAGAGAGAGAAAAAAGAGTAAAAGAAAGAAAGAAAGAAAGAAAGAAAGAAAGAAAGAAAGAAAGAAAGAAAGAAAATAAAGAAAGAAAGAAAGAAAGAAAGAAAGAAAGAAAGAAAGAAAGAAAGAAAGAAAGAAAGAAAGAAAGAAAGAAGATATAGAGTGAAAATAAAGAGATAGAGTGAAAGAAAGAAAGAAAGAAAGAAAGAAAGAAAGAAAGAAAGAAAGAAAGAAAGAAGAGATAGAGTGAAAAGAAAGAAGAGATACAGTGAAAGAAAGAAAGAAAGAAAGAAAGAAAGAAAGAAAGAAAGAAAGAAAGAAACATAGAGTGAAAATAAAGAAGAGATAGTGTGATAGAAAGAAAGAAAGAAAGAAAGAAAGAAAGAAAGAAAGAAAGAAAGAAGAAATAGAGTGAAAAGAAAGAAGAGATACAGTGAAAGAAAGAAAGAAAGAAAGAAAGAAAGAAAGAAAGAAAGAAAGAAAGAAAGAAAGAAAGAAAGAAAGAAGAGATATAGTGAAAATAATAAGAGCTAGAGTGAAAGAAAGAAAGAAAGAAAGAAAGAAAGAAAGAAAGAAAGAAAGAAAGAAAGAAATCTTTCTTTCTGCCAGCATGACAGACAGACAGACAGACAGACAGACAGACAGACAGACAGACAGACAGACAGACAGACAGATAGATAGATAGATAGATAGATAGATAGATAGATAGATAGATAGATAGATAGATAGCCCAGGATACCCCAGAGTTTACACTGAGCCACAGTTAAATATTTAGGTGTGAAAAGCCTTGTTCTGCCTACAGCTCCTTTAGAACCCCAGTGTGTCCCCAGTGTCTCACCTTGCTCCGTGCTGTGATTCCCTTTCTCCAGCATGGAATTCTTCCTGTTGTCCAACTGCACACCAAAAGCACTTCCCAGGGACGTTGTGGTCTTGGGGTAGGACACCTCCATCACGTTAATGTGGCAGTTAGTTGGGCAAAAATCACTGCTGTGGAGAGGTGACACCTTAGTCTTGGCTTGCTTGAACGTAGGCCATGCTCGGTTTTTCAGGACCCGTGAAAACTGAGAACAGAATTTGGGTTTGTGTGAATATATCTGGACTTTTATCATGTCATGACAAGCTGCTGAATGATGACTGAATGATGGCTGATACTAGACACAAAAATGAAGTCTGGCTAATGACAGACAGGATTCAGTACAATATGCTGTCATGTTGAATATGACTTACTGGCTAGCCTAATTGATCCAGTTAGCAAAGCTAGATAGTGTTTAGGTGCAAGTTAGCAAACACTAGGTACTGTTTGTAAGAAAAGAATTTGCAAGCTAGCTAAACAGTGTAAAAAAAGAAGCTATCTAGACAAAAGTGATTTATTTGTAATTGTCTAAACATGATGGCTAAACTATAGCTAACTAGCTACAATCACATTGGCGATTTCACTAGCTAATTTTTGCGTAGTCCAGACAAACAATAGCTAGCAACCATTTTGCTGTTTGTAGTTTTAACATTTTTAAAACTTTTCAGCCAAGGAAAAGCATTGCTCGATGTTACTTCAGAACACGTCTAACTGCTAAAGGCAGGAGTAGAGATTTCTGGTGATAACATGCCCGGCTCATCCATCACCCGCTCTCCAGCTGGTGGACTACATGCTCATTTACCTGCTACCACATAATAGATAATCAACTCAGTGCCAAAACAAGACCTTCAAAAAAAAAACACGCATTTCAGGAGGTTGTTCAATGCGGTGATTAATCAGCACTGCTATTTTCTGCACAAACATACACCTGCATGTTCCATCTTCCACTTATGCATTGAGATAGTGGAGGAACATTAAAGCACGGTTGCTCGAGGTGCCTTTAATCACCAGGCTGTAGATGAGAATTTCCTTAAGTTTCCTCATCAACGCAAGGATTCGGAATATGCTACGTTTGAGGAAACATTTGACTCTCAGTTTAGTTGTATATTCTAAAAGATGTGCACACAAAATACATATTTTCTATTAAAAATCAGTTCTCAATTCTGATTGGTCAGAAGGTGTTGATTCATTTTGTATCAAAGCAGCGGAGTTAAAAGCTCCCGGTTTTCCTCACAATACTGTGCTGCAACGGCTCTTCATTTGCATACAGGAATGTGATTGGCTCTTAGATTTTATGATGCAGTAACACTTTCCTGATAGCTGTTTAATACCTTATGGGGGTTTTTACACCTGGTCACTTCATGCGTTTTCTGTGATCAGATAGCTATCCGATGGTAAAAAGACCAGGTCTAAATGCCCTCCGAAACGGTTTCGAGACGGATATAAATCCGATCGGTCAAAACACTTCAGGAGGTGGTCTGGGACGCATTTCAGATGAAACTGGACAGGTGTAAATGAATGTGGTTGTTCAAGCCACATACGTCAGCGCGTCGAAGGACGTCACTCGCAGGTGACTCACGAGTCGTGCATTGCGCCAGAAACAAATATGTTTTCCCACCAGTGCTGACTCCGATCTTTCACCCAGGTGTCTCGTTGGGTCTTAAAATGCACTGCTGCCACCAGCGAAAATGCTGCAAACAGTAAATGCTGTTTTTTGTAGCAACCGCATGTGTTCCATTTCAATTACCCCGGAAATGAGGTGAAATATATTTGCATTTTGGGTGGGAGTAGAAAGATCAGATTGATATCCGATTCGCCGAGACGCATTTATGTGGCCTAATGTAAATGGAACAGTTTTAACAAATCAGATAGCTATCGGATCAGAGAAAACACATGAAGTCACCAGGTGTAAAAAGTCCCTATAGTACTCACTTATCCCCTAGTTTCCCACTGTGGTGAATTTTTTCACTCTTTGACCAGCCTGAGTGTGGAAATAAATCCATGTAGAAATTATTTAATCATAAAAATAAAAGTTTTGTAAAAAAAAAAAAAAAAACTCCCAGTAAATAATTAGAAAATACTCTGTTCCACCCATCATTTTAAAATATACCTGATCATGAAGGGCCCAGAAAACCCAGATTGTGCTCCTCCTCCACTCACATGGCAGGTGTGTGTTCAGGACATGGTGTTAATATGCGATGGTGGAAACAAATCTGGCTTCAGAAGGGAACTATTTTTGGCATCTGATTCATCTTTTTACTTCATGATTCATTCTCGTACTTCACGGCGCTTTTATTTCCAGCTGTTCTCTTCGTGTCAGAATAACCTGACCATGATTTCTGTACAACTACAGTATAGTATTTCTCAGTTTGTACTGCGATTTTACAGGCAGCAGATGAACTGTGCTCACTTTCTCGCTTCATCGCCTGACTTTTACAAACACTGGCTTCCCAGAATGCTGCAGGAGGGAACTGAGGTAAAGTGGCAAGTGCTACCAGTTTACCACCAGTGAATAGATAAAAAAAAATACAAAAAAAATACGGTCTGACATCAAACATGTGAACTTTCCAAAGAATCAGGGCTATTTTTTAGCATGAGCTGTTTTTCAGAGTAAACAGCATGAAGAGTTCAGGAGCGGAGTACAGTGTACTGACTCTTAAAATCGATCCATTTGAATCGTGATTTTCTTTTCATATTTATTCTCATTATTTTATTATCCTTTGGAAACATTTGCACTTTAAAATGACCTTCTACCTCAGCGTTGTTGAATTCTCAAATCTGATTGGTCAGAAGCCGTTGATTCATTTTCCTAATAGATTTACTTATGCCATTTTTTAGTGTTAATAGTGAGAGAATAAATAGAGTTCACGCTGAAAATCCTAAGAAGAAGAGGAAGAAGAAGAAATACATACAGTACACCAAACACTAGAGTACATAGTGCATAGTGTAAGTGCACATTGTATAATATGAGTAATATGTATTACTACATCTAATTTTTATTATACAGCATCACCATTTTGTACCAGCCTGAGATAAAGCTATAGTTTTCATTTTTTATTTTTTTTAATGGATTTTAAAAGCAATGATGAAAGCAAATATGAAAGGATAAAAACATACAGCATGATCTGTTGTTTCTTCGTTTAAAAAATGGGATTATGTAAATTGCTATGGAATAAGAAAAAATGAGTCACATCACTCCGTCATTCATTAATGTCCTACCTATGTACTGCTGTGTATAATTGTTCATTATCTACGTGTCTTATCTTACACACTTTATTTAGACACCATAATCCATGATGTTTCATCACACGGGTGACGTCTAGGTTGTCGGTTTGACCGTCATGTTGAGAATAAAGATAATGAACTCAACGATTTCCCGTCTATGTACAGTATGAGTCTACGGATAGTGTTCTGTACCTTCCTGTAGTTAGTGATGCGGCGATTGACGTGCTCGAGTCTTTCTGCACACATCGAGCTGAACCTGAGCTGCAGCTCCTCCGGGACGAGCTCTGTGCCGGAGTTTATCCGGCTGCACGTCTGCACCAGCTGCTCGTCGTTCCGAGCCAAGGCCTCCAGGATCTGAAGAGGGAGAGAGGAAGCAAAGAAAAAACACAAGTCAGTCTGAGAACACAGACATCTAACTTAATGTGTATAGAAAGAGATCTGGGATTTTTAAGAAAATCTTTCTTGCGTTTCTCAGAGGGGATTTTGTTTGTAGATTTCTCTAAGGAAATATGAGCAACTCCCAGGCAGATGTAGGCAACAAGGCAAGAAATCTCAATAGCGCTAAGACTTGCAGACTTGCACCTAATATTTTTTCTCAGCAGTTTATGAAACAACTCAGCTTCATGATATAAGACACAGAAAACCAAAACCGAGCCGAGGTGTTAAACAACATTACTCAGCAACTCTGTTTAATCGGCTCTGGCTGCTGTGTTCCCATCTCGTCAAACATCCTCTGCATCTGCACTTTCAGTTTACATATACAGTTAGTTCTCTGGCAGATGCTTTAATCCATATGGACTCACTGGATGTGGTTAAGATACCGTTTCCACACCGAGCTAGTCTTGTGTGTCCTTTTTTTCCTTTAAGCTTGCTCAGTGGCCCTGAATATGACTCTCCATCAGTGTAGAGATTTGAACTTTGGCATTCATGAGATTTGGCAAATAGGACACATACTTGCCCATAAAGCTATGAATGTCACACTGACAAAAGACAAACCATATCCTCATTCTTCTGTAAACATTCAGAGGAATAGGAAGAAATGTCTCTCTGCTACAAGAGAATCCTATATGCTGGAGTTGAATCAGTTTGATTCTATTTGATGCTGCTTGATTCAATTTGATTCAACTTGATTCCATTTGATACAGTCATGATTGAATCAAGTTGAATCAAAACGAATCGAGCTGAATCAAATGGAATCTGAGATCGAATCAGAGATTCGAATCAAATCTCCTCTGAGAATGCGGAGTCCTTGTTGTTGTGTGTCGTTTGTTACTTGAAGTTCTCCGTTTTAGATTTCTTTTGGTTTTCTTCTATCTTGTTTTGTATTTTAGTTGCTCAGGTTTTTCCCTAGTGTTTTGCTGCCTCTGTTGGTTGTGTGACCAAAATAGTGGAGGGAATTAGTAAAACATAAGGATCAGGTGTGCAGAGGCAGATGTTGGCTAAGGATCAAGTGGGGAAAAACACACATTATAACACAAAACATAAACAAAAGCACAAGACAGAAAACAAATCTCTGTTTTTGTCTAAGCCATCAAGACAAATTCATTTGAATCAAATGATTCGAGTTGATTTCACTTCTTCACATCTTCACAACAGGCTGCATCAAAATGATCGGCCAGAAATATTTTCTTTTAGCATTTAGCATCACGTAACTCATCTCTCTAACAAACGATCAAATCCACAAAGACTGCAGCCTTGTACATGGCAAAAGCAATTGCCTGTATCTTATTCACCTCTTGGATTTCAGTCATTACAGCAAGTGTGTGGTTTGAATCCCAGAAACATTCCCCATTCAGGCAGACACTTCAGCTCACTTCCTGTCCTCCAGAAAACATCTGCCAACCCCCCTGCAGTGTTATTAAAGAATGCACTTGTATGCTTTCCCACACCTCTTTGCAACATCACGACGCCAAGGAAAATTTCATTACAGTGCCGAGCGAAGATCACATCCAAAACGGAGACGTGCCAAAAAATTGACTAGAAGCAGCAGGGATGATGATACATCAGATATAAAACAGCATGCTACATGTGTTAATGTCATATGTTATTGTTTAAAATATGGTAATAACAGAAGTGCTACTGTCTGTAGGTGTCAAAGCAATTAAATACACTCCTGTGAATGGGATATTTAACAAAGGATTCCTCAAGATTGGTTGCTCTAGACACCCAGCCGTTATCTTTCGTTCTACCTCGATCTCGAGTATATTTTAGAGATATATTACATTTCAACTCCGTCCAGGGTGTATCCTGCCTTGATGCCCGATGACGCCTGAGATAGGCACAGGCTCCCCGTGACCCGAGGTAGTTCGGATAAGCGGTAGAAGATGAATGAATGAATGATGATATTACATTTCAGCCAGTTATCAATCACCAACTAATGATCCTGATTCTCAGGACCTAGAAGTCAGCCCATTATATCACTGCAATAATGTTTATACAATCAGCAATGTTCTAATCTAAAAAATGAGATATTATAATTGTGGACAGAAAGTTAGATAGCTAACTAACTAATGTGGAGGAACTTTACAGCTTCTGGTGGTCATAAAGCAACCCAAAACAAACTTTGTTTACCTGCTTCAATAAAATCTACTATTAGATTTTTTTTTTTTTTAGAAATGAGGAACTAAGTGATTACTAATTCTATTTATATCTAAAAAAAATAATTATTAATAATAAATACTGTTAAAATATATTTGGCAAAATGCTGAATGAACTTTTTAAAATAAAAACAGAAACCCTTTACCCTGCACATGAGTATATTAAAAGGAAGGGTTGCCAGATTGGCATACAACCAAACTTCATAACACAACCAAAATGGGATTAATCAATCTGGCAACATGGCTTCTAGTTCTTTTGATCACCAAGGTAAATATGTACGGAAAGATTCGTAGCGTCTGTGTACCATAAATACCTTAGATGTGAGGCTGAAGAAGCCTTTTGGCTCCACCATCTTCTCCAGCACGTGGCACTTGATCCCAGCCGTGCTGTCGTACTCGTACGCCACGCCGTACTCCAGGTGCACGTTATCCACTGTCAGACTCACGTGATCCTTCTTCCCATCTATTAAAGCGATGGTGTTGAACTTGTCCATAACCTCTGCAGAGCACACACACACACACACACACACACACACACACACACACACACACACACACACACACAATTGGACACTTTAGAGATGCCAATCAGCCTACCATTTACGTTTTTGGGCTGGGATAAATACATACACATTTAAATCTATCTAATATTACTCTTGAATTCTGTATTCTATTAATCTTTATATTATTCTTTATATTCTTTATATTATTATATTATATTATATTTTGTTCTATGTTTATGTTCTGCAAAGCTGCTTTGAGACAATGTCAATTGTAAAAAGCACAATACAAATAAACTTGAAATGAATTGAATACATCTGTCTGTCTGTCCATTTGTCTCTGTGTATGACTGTCAGTGTCTATGTTTGTCTGTGTGTCCATCTGTCTGTCTGTGTGTCCATCTGTCTGTCTCTGTTTGACTGGGTCTCTGTCTGTCTGTGTCCAGGTGTCTGTCTCTGTCTGTCTGTGTGTCCATCTGTCTGTGTTTGACTGGGTCTCTGTCTGTCTGTGTGTCCATCTGACTGTCCATCTGTCTGTGTGTCCATCTGTCTGTCTCTGTTTGACTGGGTCTTCTGTCTGTCTGTGTGTCCATCTGACTGTCCATCTGTCTGTGTGTCCATCTGTCTGTCTCTGTTTGACTGGCTCTCTGTCTGTCTGTGTGTCCAGGTGTCTGTCTCTGTCTGTCTGTGTGTCCATCTGTCTGTGTTTGACTGGGTCTCTGTCTGTCTGTGTGTCCATCTGACTGTCCATCTGTCTGTGTGTCCATCTGTCTGTCTCTGTTTGACTGGGTCTTCTGTCTGTCTGTGTGTCCATCTGTCTGTGCGTCCATGTGTCTGTCTGTCTGTCTGTCTATGTGTCCAGCTGTCTGTCTGTCTATCTGTCTGTCTGCCTGTATTTATTTATGTGTCTTTTTTTAACTACCTTCCACTTTACACTCAAACACCTCCCCGTTCTCCTCAGCACTCGGTTTCTGGATGGCCTTTTGGTGGTCCTCCTGAGCGCTCTCGCTGTTGTTGTACACCCACTTTATGGAGTCTTGCTGAAATAAGAAACAACCAGAACAAAAATGTTTAGCTTGGCATCAGGGCTCGGGTTCATGTGGCGAGCACACTCTGTTCACGCTGTGTCCAAAAAAAAACTGAGCCTATCACAAACAAATACTGTTTCTATTGGTTAAATTACAACAAAATGATACGTATTCGATTTTTATTACTAAAGACACAAATTGTATTTATTGTATTATATAGAAATTGGGTTTTTCCTTACAAATGGAAAACTGCATTATGGGAATATGACTTGTATATTCATTTGAATGCTAACTCCAAGCAGGTCTATGAAGAGTTTCTGAGCACATTTATCAGAAATTCACAAAATATTTTGTACATAAAATGTGTTTATTATTGCAACGTTCTCCATGTGTTATGTTCAAGCATGTATTTTATTGATATTGTAATCACTGATGATTTTTATCATTATCATTGTTGTTAGGAATTAGAGCAACACTGGAACATGACTGTGTAATCCCCACTGTAGTGCGCAAATGGTTGAGTTGGGACGTGGCTCGTACCTGTGAGGGTCTGCGGTATTTCCTGCAGGCTGTGACATGCGCGATCACACTTGCGTGACTCTCTTTGCTTACATTAATGCCGTTGACCTTGATAATGCACTGACCCGGGTGTAGACCTGACACAGCCGCAACGGTGCCTGCAAAACAAAACAGATAAATAATCGCCAATGACAGAGAGAGAGAGCGAGAGAGAGAGAGAGAGAGAGAGAGAGAGAGGACTGTGGTCACTGGCAAGCGTTCTTAATTAACATATTAACAAGAGCAGTCTCTGGTCTGACTACAAACAGCTTAAATCAGGCTCCAAACTGTCGCACTTTGGGTAGGCGTTTTGTAAACGAACTGCAGGTAGCATGACAAACGGCATATAAACAAACCGAGCTCAGAATCCTGCAAACATAAACAACCTGAACTTTTTGTCCAGATAAAGTTCAAGAGGAAACTAATCACTATGCTAGGATGTTGTCCATGTTGATCCGTGTGATCGAGGTTCTGTAGCAAACAATTCGTTATATGGTTTAAGGTCAAGCTTTAATGGTAGAGTAAATAATTTCTCTCACTCATTTTCTACCGCTTATCCGAACTACCTCGGGTCACGGGGAGCCTGTGCCTATCTCAGGCGTCATCGGGCATCAAGGCAGGATACACCCTGGACTGAGTGCCAACCCATCACAGGGCAAGAGTAAATAATGATGGATTTTATTTACTCTATCTTCATTCATTCATTCATCTTCTACCGCTTATCCGAACTACCTCGGGTCACGGGGAGCCTGTGCCTATCTCAGGCGTCATCGAGCATCAAGGCAGGATACACCCTGGACGGAGTGCCAACCCATCACAGGGCACACACACTCTCATTCACTCACGCAATCAGACACTACGGACAATTTTCCAGAGATGCCAATCAACCTACCATGCATGTCTTTGGACCGGGGGAGGAAACCGGAGTACCCGGAGGAAACCCCCGAGGCACGGGGAGAACATGCAAACTCCACACACACAAGGTGGAGGCGGGAATTGAACCCCGACCCTGGAGGTGTGAGGCGAACATGCTAACCACTAAGCCACCGTGCCCCCCTTACTCTATCTTAAGGATGCACAATCTTGTGCTGTTTGTTGAGGTGTCACGAGCAATCGCAGATCTACGCCACGTTTCTATTCTGAATATTAATGGTCAGCTGTTGCTTTTTCACACACACACACACACACTACAAACAAACACAAACACACTTTGTCCAGAGATTGGCCTGGACGTCCATCTTTGAGCCTCATCATCGCCTGTTCTCGGTTTTGGCTAGACATTTGAAAATGTCTTATCTGTTCATTCTGTGCTGTCTGTCTCTCTTCTCTCCACATCCCAAGTGGTCCTCTCATCACTCGCTCTCATTTCCTCTGCCTCACGCCGTCGCCATTTCTGAAATAAAGCTATTCCGTTGAGTGCCGGTGTGGAATTGACTCGACTATTTTTTTTTCCATGTGTCGTCAACTTTAGAAGAATCCAGTAGGCACGTCTTTAAGCCCTCGATGCTTTCATACATATCGCTTTAAAACTTTTCTGAGTCGGGAACCGCCCTTCGTTCTGTTAGCTCGTGTATGTATGTAGCGTTTGTAAACTAGCCAATATTCTAAACATGTATAAATATTCATTCATTCATTCATCTTCTACCGCTTATCCGAACTACCTCGGGTCACGGGGAGCCTGTGCCTATCTCAGGCGTCATTGGGCATCAAGGCAGGATACACCCTGGACAGAGTGCCAACCCATCGCAGGGCACACACACACACTCTCATTCTCATTCACTCACACAATCACACACTACGGACAATTTTTCCAGAGATGCCAATCAACCTACCATGCATGTCTTTGGACCGGGGGAGGAAACCGGAGTACCCGGAGGAAACCCCCGAGGCACGGGGAGAACATGCAAACTCCACACACACAAGGTGGAGGCGGGAATCGAACTCCGACCCTGGAGGTGTGAGGCGAACGTGCTAACCACTAAGCCACCGTGCCCCCCCCCATGTATAAATATAATCTTCTCATAAACTTTGGCAGCTGATTGTAGCTAGTTAGCATGCTCAGTTTAGCTCATTTACCTTAGCTAGGATCAGTCATGAGAATTTTCAAATATGGATCAATGATACTTGACTAATTCTCTTACAAATTCTCAGTTCATCTGGTTTGCTGGGTAGCTGGATAGAATTAGCCGTAAAAAAAATAAACACTGATAAATACAGCTTAAGAAATATATTCTTAGCTTATGTTGTTCGCTTATGTTTGGCCGCTGGCTCAGATTAACAACATTTAAGATAATTGAATTAGTCTCAGGGTTTCTATCACAAGAATTCCATATATGGAATGAAAGACAATCCTATATTCCCATTTATGGCCTTTGAGTCACGCCCACGCAAAGTATTATCTTATTTCCAAATACAGATACAAGAGAAAGTAAGAGCAAGTGAACACTCTGTGTGTGTGTGTGTGTGTGTGTGTGTGTGTGTGTGTGTGTGTGTGTGTGTGTGTGTGTGTGTGTGTGTGTGTGTGTTGTAAGAGAGAGAGATCTGGCTGCTGTCTATTCTGTTACCTTCCTACACATACAACTGTGCTGCAGCTGCACTAAACAGAGAGAGGAGCAGCTTCCTGTATCACACCTTTTCCTCATCTCTCTCTCTCTCCCTCGCTCTCTCTCTCTCTCTCGCGCTCTCTCTCTCTCTCACACACACACACACACACACACATTCCATGTATCTCATACACTCTCCTTATTTCTCCCATTTTCTAAATCTATATTTTTATTTACTAAATAGTATTTTTTGTTATTTATATATTTAGTATCTCTCCTTATATCCCACTTTCTTTTTCCTCATATCTCACTCGCTCCTTATACCTCACTCTCTCCTCATATCTCACCCTCTCAATCCCTATGTGTCACTCTCTCCCCTCATATATCACTCTCCTCATATCTCACTCTCTCTGTTTATACGTCACTCTCTCTCTGTACATTTCACTCTCTCTGTGTCACTCTCTCTCACTATATCTCACGCTCTGTTTATACGTCACTCTCTCTCCCTATATCTCACTCTCTCTGTTTATACGTCACTCTCTCTCACTATATCTCACTCTCTCTGTGTATACGTCTCTCTCTCACTATATCTCACTCTCTCTGTTTATACATCACTCTCTCTCCCTATATCTCACTCTCTCTGTTTATACGTCACTCTCTCTCCCTATATCTCACTCTCTCTGTTTATACGTCACTCTCTCTCCCTACATCTCACTCTCTCTGTTTATACGTCACTCTCTCCCTATATCTCACTCTCTCTGTTTATACGTCACTCTCTCTCCCTACATCTCACTCTCTCTGTGTATACGTCTCTCTCTCCCTATATCTCACTCTCTCTGTTTATACGTCACTCTCTCTCCCTATATCTCACTCTCTCTGTTTATACGTCACTCTCTCTCCCTATGTCTCTCTCTCTGTTTATACGTCACTCTCTCTCCCTACATCTCACTCTCTCTGTGTATACGTCACTCTCTCTCCCTACATCTCACTCTCTCTGTGTATACGTCTCTCTCCCTATATCTCACTCTCTCTGTTTATACGTCACTCTCTCTCCCTATATCTCACTCTCTCTGTTTATACGTCACTCTCTCTCCTCATATCTCACTCTCTCTGTTTATACGTCACTCTCTCTCTGTACATTTCACTCTCTCTGTGTCACTCTCTCTCCCTATATCTCACTCTCTCTGTCTATACGTCACTCTCTCTCCCTATATCTCACTCTCTCTGTTTATACGTCACTCTCTCTCACTATATCTCACTCTCTCTGTGTATACGTCTCTCTCTCACTATATCTCACTCTCTCTGTTTATACATCACTCTCTCTCCCTATATCTCACTCTCTCTGTTTATACGTCACTCTCTCTCACTATATCTCACTCTCTCTGTTTATACGTCACTCTCTCTCCCTATATCTCACTCTCTCTGTTTATACGTCACTCTCTCTCCCTACATCTCACTCTCTCTGTTTATACGTCACTCTCTCCCTATATCTCACTCTCTCTGTTTATACGTCACTCTCTCTCCCTACATCTCACTCTCTCTGTGTATACGTCTCTCTCTCTCTATATCTCACTCTCTCTGTTTATACGTCACTCTCTCTCCCTATATCTCACTCTCTCTGTTTATACGTCACTCTCTCTCCCTATGTCTCTCTCTCTGTTTATACGTCACTCTCTCTCCCTACATCTCACTCTCTCTGTGTATACGTCACTCTCTCTCCCTACATCTCACTCTCTCTGTGTATACGTCTCTCTCCCTATATCTCACTCTCTCTGTTTATACGTCACTCTCTCTCCCTATATCTCACTCTCTCTGTTTATACGTCACTCTCTCTCCCTATGTCTCTCTCTCTGTTTATACGTCACTCTCTCTCCCTACATCTCACTCTCTCTGTGTATACGTCACTCTCTCTCCCTACATCTCACTCTCTCTGTTTATACGTCTCTCTCTCCCTATGTCTCTCTCTCTGTTTATACGTCACTCTCTCTCCCTACATCTCACTCTCTCTGTGTATACGTCACTCTCTCTCCCTACATCTCACTCTCTCTGTGTATACGTCTCTCTCCCTATATCTCACTCTCTCTGTTTATACGTCACTCTCTCTCCCTATATCTCACTCTCTCTGTTTATACGTCACTCTCTCTCCCTATATCTCACTCTCTCTGTTTATACGTCACTCTCTCTCCCTATGTCTCACTCTCTCTGTTTATACGTCACTCTCTCTCCCTATATCTCACTTTCTCTGTTTATACGTCACTCTCTCTCCCTACATCTCACTCTCTCTGTGTATACGTCTCTCTCTCCCTACATCTCACTCTCTCTGTTTATACGTCACTCTCTCTCCCTATGTCTCACTCTCTCTGTTTATACGTCACTCTCTCTCCCTACATCTCACTCTCTCTGTTTATACGTCACTCTCTCTCCCTATATCTCACTCTCTCTGTTTATACGTCACTCTCTCTCCCTATGTCTCACTCTCTCTGTTTATAAGTCACTCTCTCTCCCTACATCTCACTC
>NC_083484.1:3747500-3800000 GCF_030014155.1 Tachysurus vachellii
TGTAACCACACCAGTAAATGTCTAGAAGGAGCTGAGTATCACAGTCATTTTAAAGCTGCCTAATTGGTGCTTATTAGGCTTTATTGCTGCTCCCTGATATCCACAGGTGTTTTCAATACCTGATTGAAAACACTTCATTGAACCTCTGTTCTTCAGAGTGGTAGTCTTTAAGGGGTTGAATAATTATGTCAATGAAGAATTCACAAAAGAAACATTTACTACTGTATTACAAAACTAATTGATGTCATTTTACTTGCATATGGTTCTTTAAGAAGTCCTTGTAGGATTTCATTCTGAATACAATTACAAATGTACACTAAATTCCCTAAAACCATTTACAGCATTGGGGGTTGAATAATTTTGAACACAACTGTAGCTGGCAATACAATATTAGCTACCATGCTAGGTCTTTCTTTGCCTGATGATTTGGTGTACAGTTTAGAGATTAGTGCTTAGTTAACTACAGTAGATAAATATTTGATTGAAATATTAATTTGATTTCTGCTAAATGAGAAAAACAGATGCTTCTTGTTTAAAATCATTATTTGAGTAAACTAGCGAGAGACAAAAAGCCAACCAATGCTAAAAATGATGCCGCTGAAGAGTGTCCTGGATGTTGCACTGATGTTGCATCTTGAAAGGAATGTTCTAGAAAAATCTATTCCAGCGTTAAAAAAGCCGACTCACGGCAGAGATGACGAGGAAGAGAATTTGCATATTTACCTCTGCATGAGATCCTTTCTCTACCGACTTGATAATTGGAACTCTGTTACGATCCTCGAGGGTGAAGCCGTACCCTCCATCACTAGGCCTTATCTACAAGGAAGAAGAGCAGCGAGTTTACGACACGCAATAATGCTGAACTGAGCACAAGACTCACAGAAGTGCTGAGCAGCCACTGCAGCTACATACTACATCAGGGATACTTGAGGAGAACTGAGATGGTGATATGAAGATAGAAATAAATCTAAGCTCTGGATAAAATTCTTTTCTTTAATACTAATATATTGTGTGTTAATCATGATCAGGATTGTGTGCTTTATTAATTTTTATAACACATATTAACTAGTTACAATGATACAGAATTTAAAATTCAATACTTTTTCAATGATACTTCTTTTTTCTCTCTTTTAATTAAAAAAAAGGCATTAAATCCCATAAATAATCAAAATTATAATTTCTAATTATATATCTAATCCATAATTTATATAATCTCTAATTCCATCTAAATTATAATTAAAATCTGGAATTATAAAACAGGCCACTTATTAAATTTATTCACAGATTGAATTGAGACTACTGGTCATTTATTTATTTATTTATTTATTTATTTATTTATTTATTTATTTATTGCTCAATCTTCATGTTTCGCTGAAATTCCACCATTAGTGCTGTACAGCATCGTTCCACAAATTGTCTCAGCTTTTTAAACACAGAAGCAATAAAAGACTTCATTCAAAATTAATAAAATCCAATATAAAGGTCAAAGTCAAGGGACGAGCGGTGTGATCGAACAGAACGGCACCCAGCAGCACACGGTAACTGATTTCAGCTGTGCGACATTACAGCCGTGTATCTCTCACCAGCAGAGACTTAGCGATGACATTTTCCACTATTTTCAGATCGTGCTTCATGGGCTTGTGCTTGGTGTTTGATCCCTCCATCTCTTCATCGGCGAAAAAGCGGAACAAAAGGGGCTCGTCCTTGAACTCGCTCTTCTCCAGCACTGGGAAAGACATTAGAGTTAAAGCGTGTTCTGTATTCACACAGTGAGGAGAAATAAAACAGGAAAGGCCGAGATTTAGGGATAAATACTAAACAGACATGAAGAGAAATCACTTTTCTCACCCTGAACTATTATTTTCTTTTCACTATAACAGCACTGATGTCCTGTTGTGCTTTATTTGTTTTATACTACTGTACAATGTTTATCCATTCTTAGTAACATTAAATGTTGTCTCACATCTGTAAGACAGGGTTAAAAAATTGGTAAAAACAGCTGTTTCTTTCGTATATATTATCTTAAATTAAATTAAATGACTCTTAGATTTTCTTTGATACACACATGCTTTGGTGCTTCAGCTCTGATATTTGGTACTTAATTCAGGCCCCATGAACAACATGAAGACTAAACCATAAGCAGTTTCTGTATTAGTCTCTCTCTCTCTCTCTCTCTCTCTTTCTCTCTTTCTCTCTGTTGGTTAGGATAGTGGGGGTTTCTCATTGCTGAGAAAATCCCAAGCCAATTGTCTCTAAAGCAACAAGAACTAACATGATTTTTTTTTTATGTGTAAAATACCCCAGAATGAAAAAAACACAAGAGCAATATTTTCTCCTTATTTTCCCCCATTTAACAAAATCAGCCTAACGTCAATTTCTTAGGCATATAAACAAGAGTAATAACTCATCGGCATGAACGCCTGCGATCAAATTCGGTGCTGTTTAATGGAAATAAATCCATTGGGGTCATTATGATCCATATATTCTGTAATTTGTCGCCTATTTGTGGGCAGTTGGATGAAGCTCTGTCCAAAATATAATGACAAATGATGTGTGAGTCACGCATGATGTGGAGTTTGGCTCAGCGTGGCTCCGGTCTTAAAATACAAGGCTTGGATTCGGTAAACAAGAGGTCACTATGGCGACGGAGCGTTCGCTGGAACTTACAATCAATTGGACTAATTGGAAAAGATTTGCAATGATTGGCTCCAATGTAAGGTTCAGTTTAGGAGGCAAAATAATACAGAAGGGAGCAGACAAACACACTGAAGCTTTTTGTTGTCTGTAGGAAGTGAGAGATGCCAGTCATACCATGATGCATGAATCCGTTGTCGCACAGCTCCACCCCCAAGATCAGTGCTTCTTCTCTTGTTCGACAGTCACCCTTGAAAAGAGAGAGAGAGAGAGAGAGAGAGAGAGAAAGAGAGAGAAAAAGAGAGAGAGATAGTGTGGGTAAAAAGACAGCCTTTATTGTCTGCCCTGTCCTATTAAACCTCCACACACTCACAGGCTGTTTATACTGCACGCAAACCCAGTACATTTACATGAAAAATGACTGAAATGAGCTGAGAAGAGTCAGCTCACAGCCCAGGGTCATCCAGTGACACGTCTAAAGAAATGGCATACATATCTTTTTTCTTTTCTTTTTTTTTTTTTTTTTAATATTAAATAAATAAAGTGCTAATTCATTTTATGGAAAAAGATCCCTTGTCAGAAATCTTGAGTTTAGCTTCTAATTTACCAGCTTACTGAATACTGTAATCGTTTTAAAGCTATGCATAATGTTAACAGAACTCTGCATGTGTGTGTGGCGTACTGTAAATGCATAAATGTCAAACCATCACATGACGAACCATCTGCTAAAAGTTTAAAGTCTGTGAATGACTGTAAAATTGCTCTGTTATTTAAACGGGCAGGGTATTCACGGTACAAGATGAGCAATAATCCACCCACCGTCGGTTTGACTATTTTACGATTTGACCACTGTCTCAATTCCGAAGAATGTACTGTAAGTCTTCATTACCAGAGCTTTTTGCTCAGGCTGTGGTTTCACTGTTCTGCTATATTTCAGATTTATATTTGTATTTATAAAAAACACAGCCATCTATGCATCTAGACAAGAATCTCTTTCTTTTGATCACTTCATAGCAAATTCAAATTTTCTTTACAAGCAAACATTATAGAGGTATTTGATTAGAATTGTGGTCTTACCTGCGCTATGAGCCAGTCGATCAACTTGTTGGCCATCACTACAGATTTGTATGTTCTTAAATGGTAATCTTTATCCCTGAATGTACAAAAAAAAAAAACATTTACTTACAAACAGCAGGAAAGTGATTCTAACCTGACCTCTGACCTCTTGGTTTGAGCTTTGACCTCTTGACAAGGCCGTTGAGAGAGCTGAACTTGGCTTTTACATCCTGACAACCATTTCCTCTACATCCATCACGACATACATCAAACCTCACTTCCTGCCTTCTAGGCCACACTTTCTCCTTCACACCAATCCTGAGTAGAGCTGTTCTGACACACGGTTACAGCATTAACATCAACGTACTTAAAGATCGGAGGATCTCGTTCCTACCGTATGATAACTTGAATTTCTAAAAATATAACTTAAGTTTTTGGTGGAGTTGCAGTCTTGGCACAAAAATAATTCAACCATGTAAAAAAATGCAGTGGTAAAGTAACTGACACAAAAAAATGTGACACAGAATTTGCTGAACTTTGGTGTCGAAAATAAAACTAAAACATTAAAAATCCTCAACAAAAATCCTCTCTACATTACAAGTGTTCGGGATTAGAAGGGCAACTTCTATCAACCCCACATTGTTGACAATGGAATTTTTTCAAGACCCATAAAGTTGCTCTTGGCAGCTTTCAAGCTCTTGATTCGCTTATCTTAAAAGACCCACTATCTAAAAAAGAATAGTAGGATCAAAAGGTAATAAAGAGCTGAACTGGTGGTAACTTTTACAATCTTTCAGCCAGCTGAGGTTAGAAGGTAGAACCGCCGATTTGATTAAGCGACGAGGGGGAGTTGGTGGTGGGGTGTTGGATTTGTGGCTGCATAAAACCTGGGAACTTGAGAATTTACTGAAATGGAGCTGAGATTTTCCCATGAAGCGAGGAATCTCCTGAGGTACACTCATTGTGACTTGGCTTGAAGACTGGACTGGAGGTCTTTCCCCAATCCCCTGGCTTCTCTACACACAAACAATTCAAATCTAAAGCATCCCTACTCTACAACATGATAAGCAAGGATGAAAATACTGCTATTTTGAAGCAAATTACAGCGCAATGTTTTCGGTTCTTTCACATACTATAATTTTCCTCACAGCATTCTGAGTCTCTCAGGAGGTTTTGGCACTGGCCTGTACACCTCGCCTTGAGCCATAAATTTTAACCACCGTGACTCGTTCATCTTAGCCTCAACCCAAAGCTGTCACAAATGAAGAGACGACAGCCATACGCCTCGCACCAACACAATGTAATCCACCAAAGCAGCAGGCACCAATAGGTCACTCAGATCCTTTATCGCCTTTTTGGCCTGTGCCAAAATAATAACGACTGAACCGTGCTTCAGTTCTGTTCTAAACAGTTTTATTTTTTAGCACTGGGTTTAATCTAGGGACTGATTTTCTCTCCAGTATTTCAGTGGGCTGAGACAAGCCTTGATTTACAACTTCTTTTGTGGGTTTTTGTTTGTGCCTGTGCCTTCTCTGTAGCTTTCCTTCCACCAGAAGTTTCTTGCTAATTAGACTGCAATCCGGAAGTCAAAGCAAATACACTGACTCATACACAATGTCTAACACACACACATACGCACACAGCGTATATGTCCTTGAAGTCGCTCAAGTAAAAATACATGCACACACTCTGACACATGCAACAAAATGACAAAGTACAGTCTGTCTTAAAAAAAAACAAAAAACATTACATTACAGCATTTGGCAGACGCCCTTATCCAGAGCGACTTACATTATCTCATTTTTATACAACGGAGGGTTAAGGGCCTTGTTCAGGGGCCCAACAGTGGCAGCTTGGTGGACCTGGGATCGGACTCAGAACCTTGCGATTGGTAGCCCGACACCTTAACCACTAGGCTACCACATGCCCACGTTAAAATCAAAAGTATGTTTGAATTAAATTAGTAAATAGTGAGTGCTAATCAGTGGTAATGGACTTAAACTGTAATTATGGCCATGCAGAGGCTTTCCTTTCTTTCTCCCCAAATTTCTCTGAGGTAAATGTCCAATCTTCCAAAACAGGAACTAACCCACAATAAACAACCCAGTAGTACAAGACTGATTGTGTGCTAGTCCAGACCTGCCCTCCATTATCTTCTACATACATAGCTGTTAGCATTATAATTCAGTTACTGATTAATATGCTTTTAACTAAACACTCTCACTCACTCTCTCACTCACTCATTTTCTACCGCTTATCCGAACTACCTCAGGTCACGGGGAGCCTGTGCCTATCTCAGGCGTCATCGGTCATCGAGGCAGCATACACCCTGGACGGAGTGCCAACCCATCGCATTAACTAAACTATATATGAATAATAAAAGTCTGAGCCATTTAGGTGACCGTAAAATATAAAACTAGCTAATATGTTGGTAAGATTTTCTCTTTGTTTAGAGACAGCTATGTTGATCAAGTAAACATGAAAAATCTGGAAGATTGGACATTTACCTCAGAGAAATTTGGGGAGAAAGAAAGTAAAGCCTCTGCATAACTATAATTACAGTTTACAGTGAAAATATTTAAACTAAAACACATGACTAACAAACATCTGAGTTTTAACAATAAAGTGACTGGGAAATATAAGAACATCGCATAAGCTAGCTAATGGCTAGGGATTAACAGTTTAGCTAGATAACATAGCCAACAAATCATTAAGAGTGAAAACAAAGCCATCAGACAAACATTTACCTCAGAAAAATGTGTCTATTTGAATGAAAAGCCTTTACATGGCTATAATTACAGATTAGACCGGTGAAGTCAATGCTGTGGTAAAACATATGGATATTAGAAAATAATGATAGAAGAAAACAATATAAGTGATACTATGATATTTACTTTGTACTTCGTTTCTGCTTTGTATGTTTCGGCTATCATGGTAACATAAAAACAATAAAAAATCCATGGTTCCACTATGAAAATTTTACAATAGTACATTTTTATGGTAATATCATGCTACTTTTTGGTAACTGAAGGAATTCACTACACAGAAATCAAAAGCATGTGGTGCACACTCAAAAACAGCTGGTGTATTTTAGTGGAAAAAGTGTGTAATTGCAAAAAAGAGCTAGTGAGAGAGAGAGAGAGAGAGAGAGAGAGAGAGAGAGAGAGAGAGAGAGAGAACTTCATGACTCTTTTAATAGTGTGTCAAGAAAATGTAATGTTATTTGCTCTGGTCAGTGAGTTGTCCAAAGTCTCTCTCTGCACCTGTTGTGTTGTTTGCTAATGCTAGCTACAGATAAAGACTCTAAGATAAAGTGGGACTGATAACTTAATTGCCTTCACACTGTGTTTAACTGCTCTGCTGAATCGAAGCATTGTTTGCAGACTTTAAAACGTTTTTTCTGTGCTAAATACAGTCAGAATTACACGACCGGTCTTTCACACCAGCCAGATGAATGAAAAACACCATTAGCACGGTATGCTTACCATCTGTTCCCAAACAGACCGAACACCTCACTGAACATTCAGCTTAGCATGTGAAAGGCAGAGGAAGTGCGATTTTGTCTCTCAAAGTAATGATTGTGTAAATATCATGAAAACGGAAAGCGCACTTGACGTTGTTTTAAAACAACGGTACACTTTTAACACTATTAAGCAGGCAGATGGACAGCTGGCTCTTGTTGTCTCAACAGCCTTTAGTTAGCTGCTAATCTGTAAAACATGGGAGACTTGTATTTCTTTATTCAAGGGAGTCAGAATGAATGCAAGATTCCATGATTAGCCTTGGGCTAGCTAACATAAATCTCTAGCTAAAATGTATAGAAGAAGAATAAAACCAGATCTATTCCAAATGGGGTGGAGCCTATTTCAGGGCCAGAATTTTTTTTTTTTTAACTGAAATTTTGTTGAATTAACTAATTTCAGAGTAAAAGTATTTTGGTAAGTTGTAGACGTTTAAATCAGAATTCTGCTTGTTTCAGGGCCAGAAAAAATATATTTATAAACATGATGGTAAATAATGGAAGTTAACTAATGAATAATTAGGAGATATAAAGAATATATATAAAAACATTTGTAGCAAATGTTATCAGAATTGGGGTGGAGCCTATTTCAGGGTCAGAAATGATGTAACCAGAAGCCTGAAATAAATAAACTAAGATATATTGCATTCAAATAATTCAAATAGTATTTCATCTAAAGAATCTTTAGGACTATGTTTGTGACCCCTGGACTATAAGCATTTTTACAGTGTACAGACTGAACCTTTAAGACAACAAAACAACAAACACAGCATAAGTTACAGTAGAATGCATGGTAAGAAAGACTAAAACTAAAGAAATACTTGCGAGTGCATTTTTTCTGACATTAAAAGGCATTTCAGTTGTAGCACAGTGTCCTCTTGCTATATTTAGAGAGGAATAAGTAGCTAAGCAGCAGCAGGATATCAATCACATCTGGTCGCGCACACACACACACACACACACAGATATAATGGAGCTGAACTGAGAGAGCAGTGATCTTACCTGATCACTGGTGTGAAGAGACTGTGGAGCCGGCAGAACAGCCTCACACCCTGAGGCGAGGGCAAGAGAGATAGAGAGAGAGATAAAGAGAGAGATAAAGAATGAGTAAATTTTGCAGACTGCAAGAGACACTGTGGGTCATTTTGTAAAGTTACCTTGGAGATGACATCCTGCATGTCGCTGCGTGGATGATACGTGCCGTCGTCGTAGCGGAAACGATAGAGCACCGGCTCAGATTTGAACTGGTGCTTGTCTGTCACTGGAAACAGAAGAAGACATGGGGAAAGAAATGGCATGATTAGGAAGAAAGTATAGGGAAAAATGTTTTGGAAGGAAATTTGTGTTGACAGCTCACAGCTTGCACCTCTATACAGTGGCACACAAAAAATGGATTCAAATAATGAATAATGGCTTCACCACAGAGTTGTTTTACTCAGCAGAATTCAGCCTCAGCTGTGAGACACACTGTATTGACTTTGGATTTTTTTCAGAGATAAGAAATGTTGTATTATTTATGTGTGAATATTTACCGTGGTGAATGATGCCATTCTCCAGCAAAGCCTGACCCAGATGAACACCTTCTTCAGGGTTATCTGTCTCTCCAATCTCCATCAACCAAGCCACAAACTCACTGTGAACACAAAGCAAATTCAGCCAGGAGACACACACACAAGCATAAACATGCACACACTCACATACAAACACATACAAACTCATTACACACATATACGCTCACAAAGTCGAGGAGAAACGCAGTGCCCTCGGACATCATGATCAAGATAATTTTTGGATTGTTCTTGACTCATGATCAGGACAGGAGCACTTTTTCTACATAACAGTCATCCAGTTGAGTTAAGAATCAACCAATAAAGCAATCCAAACCCACTGCAGGACACATACACACACACACACACACACACACACACAAAACTAATGAACAACACACAGACGCCTGCAGCATCACAGTGCAGAAAGCCAGCCACTGATAATGAAACACTAATGTGGTTTTAAAAACTCAATATTAATCACAACAAGGAAGAAAAATAACAAAGAACACAAATTGAGACAAATTCTTTAATCTAGTGCTAATCCCAACATCAGCCCTAACTCTCCCTCTGTTCACTCTCCATCCACTCAGCCACCCACAAACACAAACCCTAAAACACAGTTGGCCAGCTGAAGATCAAGCCTGAGGTTGGAGTTTGTGTTTGTGGAGCCCAGTGGTAACAAATGATACCGCAAGAGCGCCATAACACAACACGCAGGCCAAGTTCAACATGTCTCATCCTGAGTCTCACCCTGTGTGTGTCTGTGTTTGTTGTGTGTGTGTGTTGTGTGTGTGTGCATGAATATGCACGTGTGTTAGTGTTTTTGCTATATGTGTGTATTTTTGTATATATGTATGTGTGTGTGTTTGTGTGTATCTTTGTGTGTTGTGTGTATGTATCTGTGTGTGTATGTGTGTGTTCTGTGTACGTGTATGTATGCGTGTATGTGTGTGTTGTGTGTAAGTATATGTAAGTGCGTGTGTGTGCGCTGGACACAATTTACACCCTGCACAATAATTAGGAGAAAAACTGCAAACATTTTATTTTTATTATTTATTAATATTTATCCTTTCCATAAAGTGCAGTTGAAATCTCAAATCTGATTAATCATAAGTTGATGAATTTTCTCTAACAGCAGATCTGATAATGTAAATCACAGCTTTATATAATAAAATATACTTTATAGTATACTAGGGCTAGTAGACTATACTACTTAGTCCAGTCTTAGTATCTTCTTCTTATCAGTTTTCCTTTACTTTCTTCAGTCCTGAGTTTGCCTCTTAAACATTCTGCACAACAACTCTGTGTTTTGTGGACGAGCTCTCAAACCCATTTAAAGCCAACAAAGACACAGCGTACAGCCATAAAGTTCATGACTTAAAATAGCTCTCCACTTAAAAGGTTTGGAGAGCCTAGAGAAAAAAATCTGAGACTCGTTTCAAGCCAAAGGCAACGTGCTTTTAATCAGAACAACATCACGTTAGATTTCAGAGAAGAGACAGCAGCAGTGGCCGAGAGCGACGTTTCCAATGCGGCCCAGTTCTTATCAAGAATTTAAGCATTTAGTGAACAGCTAGTCAGGATGGTCAGCCTTGGCCAGCCTTGTTCTCATGGTGTCTTTTCATTTACAGCATTTAGCAGACGGCCTTATTCAGAGCGACTTACATTTTATCTCATTTTTATACAACTGAGCAATTGAGGGTTAAGGGCCTTGCTCAGGGGCCCAGCAGTGGCAGCTTGGTGGATATAGGAATTGAAATCACAACCTTCTGATTGGTAGCCCAACACCTTAACAACTAGGCTACCACATCCCACAGCTTTCCCGTGTTTGTTCAACTTTACATGGGTCACTGCACCATCTGGCTTCTGTGATCTCACACACAAACACACACACACACACACACACACACTGTGCTGTATTCCTCATTATGGAAGCCCAAAGTGTTTCCCATTCTGAAGGACGTTTACAATAAAAGTCAGCCACAAGTATGAAGAGTTCTGTTTGAGGTAAAAAAATTTTTCCAGCTTTGGCTTTTTAAAATCTCCAGTTACAAAATAGACAACAACAGTGCTGTCCTTGTTCACGATGATGTCTGGCAGTCAGATGGAGAAGCTGGCATGACTTGGGGTAATTTGGAGTGGCATATGGCCATTGTCTCGACACATTGAGGAAGCCTCGCTAGCATTCTAAAGGCAGTAAAACCCGACAGGCTCCAACTTCTGAATATAAATCTGCCTCGTTCGTAGCTTTCTCAGACGTTTCAGACAATCACAAACAAAAAAATTGAAATTTTTTTTAAAAAGCTTGCACTTCCTTCTCGTCAATTATCTCACTCTTACATAAAAAAATCATAACACAGCATCTACAATTTCTGCAATAATTACGCTACGCTTTTTCCCCGTTTTCCAAAACGTTGTGAACATCTGAGACTCATCAGAGTTTACAAACAGTTCCAATCTCAGGGGTTCAAACACATTTTGTTGTTATTTCTACAGCCCTCAATAACAGGGCATTAGAGATTTATCTGCTGAAAGCTTTCTAAATCGCAGAGTCTGCAAGCAAGGCTCATTCCCTACAGCTTACATAATAGATTTGGAATTTCAGGGATTTCAAACCAATATTCGCTTAATTTCTTAAAAAGAAAAAAAAAGAAAACAAAAAACTGGTTGCGAATACAAATTAGAGACATTTCTTTCTTCTGATGACTAAAACAAGATTATTTCAGGCTTTATTGAGTCTCCACAGAGAGATGAAACGTGTCTAAAGCTGGAGTATTCAAAATCAATTTGTAATGGTTTTGCTACATTCGATGTCTTGCTTACAAAAGGATCAGAATAAGTAGTTAAAACGACTGGATGACAAAGTCTGTTATTTTAATGTTTAGTTTATGGCAATAAATCAGATACACCAATACAGGTGACAGAATAAACCCATTCTTCTATGACAATTAATTTTTTCTTCAAATATTTGAAATAGATTACTTGGTCCACATCTAGGCAGAGGTGGAAAAAGTCAACACTTAAAGGTCATCATTTAAAAACAATGAATTCTTAAATTCAAAATACATTTTTTACTTTATTGCACAATAAAGTAAAACATTTAAAAATAATTTCAATATTTAAATAAAAAAAATGATTCATTTTAAGTATTGAAATTTATCAGTCATCGGTAATTTTTTTCAAGAAAACGTCTAAAATATTTACCAAAAGCTATTTTACTTTGCCTAAAAAAAATGCTAGAGGTTTGCGTTAAGTTTTTATGACCAGAGATATAGTATGCTAATGAAATAAACAAAACTCAAATAGCTAGCATATTTGATTTTGCTGACTAGCTTTTAAATTTACTTTAGCTATTTACTTTAGCTAAGCTGGCATTAGCAAAGAAAACATAGTTAAAGTTAATTAATGTTAGCAAAACTAACCGTAGTGGCTGAGATGGAGTTCATGCCTTTTAGGTAGGCAACGTATTAAATGTTTTACTGAGGTCCATCGTCACGTTCCAGTGGCTGACCCAGTGTTTATCTTCAGACACACATGAAGAGCTCTAGCATTAATTATCTTAGCAATGTAGCATGAGAAGATTACCACAGATGGTACAATTCTTTGTTTTTTTTTTCACTGATAATCTTATTTGGATGCTAGGAACTGAAACTGTAATGAGTTTGATGGTCTAATTAAAAAATTTAATTAAGAAAGCTACAACTTTAAAAAGACTAAAAGAAAAGTATAAACACACCTAAAATAACTTTAGAGTAAGGAAGTACGACTGCGCCTGTATTTTCCAAACCTGTATCCAGGTCATGGTATACCAGCTGTGGACCTCAAGTTTAACCTGTTAGCAGGGTGTGAGGCTGCTGGGATTTCATTTGGCCTGTGGTGTGCTGGAATCTTGATTTAATCAAATCGTCCACGAGAAGCTTGCGAACAGCTTGTCAGTGAAGAAACAAGATTTGTGAAGGTCTGGATTTGATTTCAGCCTCAAGCAGAGGATGAACATGAGCAGTTCTCCTGGGAAAGCTCAGAAGGAAAAGAAGATTTCCAGGAATACTAAAAATGTGCAGCCGATGATGAATGAGATCCTGGCTTGAAGCAATTAATAATGCCTGCAATGTGGATATTTGGAATAATGTGTGTGAAGGCACACCACAAGAAAAGAAAGACTGTTCTAGCTCTAACAATCCCATTATTTAATTGTATGTGATGTTTCCCTTTAATGACCTTCTTTGCCTTCTCAAATCTCAAAAAAGTCTGTGAGGTGCAGAAATTTTTACCATCATGAAACTTCTAAGAGACAGAGAAAGAAAAAAAACAGATCATTTACCACAGAAACCTAGATGTGGCAAAACAACAGTAAGAAATAAGCAGGTTGTCTGTTGTTTTAAAAGGCAAAGAACTGCCTTCTTTTGCAGTATTACAAATCTGAAGTCTTTGAAGCCACAGGACAAAGTTCACTTAAAAGTCAGCACAAAGTGAGAGTAATCTTTATTAGAAGCAAATGTGCATCTTTTGTGTCTTTTCCTCAAAGAAATGTGTTTTTCGTGCCTTCCTTTGATTTGTATTAAGCCTAATTCAGTTAGCAAGCTAGTTTGGCTAGCTAGATTAACATAGACGAGATTTTAGCCAATTATTCATGCTGTAATGTAATGTAGAAAGTCAAAAACTGCATTTCTAAGTCTATTTATTTAAAATGGGAACAGTGGTTATGAGTGATTAGTGACTGGGAAAAATGATATTGAGTGCATGAGTGACAGGAACAATGGTGATGAGCGATTAGTGATTGGGAACAATGGTGTCCAGCGACTGGTTGTTGGAAGAAAAGGTGACAAATTATTCATCATTAAGAACAATGGTGATCAGTGAATGATTAATGGGAACAATGGTGATGAGTGATGATTGGTATTCAGGAACAACAGTGGTCAGTAATTAGTTATTGGAAACAATGGAGATCATTAAATGGTTGATGGGAACAATGGCGATTAATAATTGTTTGTTTAGAACCTAAACTCATGCAATGACCTTCTTTGCCTTCTCAAATCTCAAAAAGTCTGTGAGGTGCAGAAATTTTTACCATCATGAAACTTCTAAGAGACAGAGAAAGAAAAAAAAAAAACAGACCATTTACCACAGAAACCTATATGTGGCAAAACAACAGTAAGAAATAAGCAGGTTGTCTGTTGCAGTATTACAAATCTGAAGTCTTTGAAGCCACAGGACAAAGTTCACTTAAAAGTTAGCACAAAGTGAGAGTAATCTTTATTAGAAGCAAATGTGCATCTTTGGTGATTTTTCCTCAAAGAAATGTGTTTTTTGTGCCTTCCTTTGATTTGTATTAAGTCTTATGTTAAGGTTTATCTGAATAATCAGACAAGCCTAGTTTTCATGAGTCAAATATCTAAAGATACATTTGAGATGTTGTCTCTTCTATCTCCTCTGTTCTACCTAGGAACAAAACCCAAGCTGTATCTTCCTGAGATTCTTAAAAACACCTTGAGTCATGAGACATACTGTACTGTACCTTCCAAGGAAGCACTTGGGAAAGGTGGTGAGCTTGCGTTTCCTGTCTTTAATGAGGTGGCCTTGTTTGCTCAAGAGGTTGTATAGCTTCTCGCCTTTCTCAGAAATCATCACCCAAGTGTCCTGCTCCATCCCCAACCTCAGTGCTTTAGGAGAAATAAAAAGAGAGAGAGAAAAAACGAACCAGCAATGAGTCATATCCTGCTGTGTGACCGTGAGTAATATTCGGTTTTATACACAAATGAAATAAAAAAGGTAACATTGAATATTTACCTCAGGAAAGCTGGAAAAACAGAGAAAAAAAGCCTCTAGGCTAATTACCACTTACATTCAAACCTTCCGCTAACTGCATCTGACACATTTAATCGGATGGAGCGTACATTGTGTTATGGCTCTCTGCCTGTTATTAACATTACTCACATTTTCTTCTTTCTCTTTCCTTTAAAATGGCCTCTAGCCATTCCTGCTTCTCTTCAGCCGTTTTGGCCATGCACACAAACCACTTGTTCTTTGCAGTGTTATGGATTTTCCAGCCATTGTTAACGATGTTCCCGCTGCTGTGGTAGTCCGCTGTGATAGAAAAGTAGAAAATTGAACAGCAAGCTGAGACACTTTGTCATCCCCAAAATTCTAAAGTCAGAGATATCCTCTAGCAACTGTTCAATTCAATTCAGTTCTATTCCTATAGTGTTTTTAACATTAGAATTTGCTGCAAACTGGATTACAGGAAAGACCCAAAATTCCTGCTCAGGAACACTGCTCAAAGCATCAACTGTAAACAGACCTGCACTTTTTGCCTTTAAATGACTAATATCGTATATAGTATTTGCTTTATTTAGTTGGATTTTTGCTAAGGAAAGATAGATATGGAGGGGCATTTTAGCTGCTTTGCAACTCTTTTGTAACACAGAAATAGAAAATAAAGATTTGGCTTCTTGAACTTGAACTTTTTGTACTATATTTATATACTTATGTTCTGTAAAGCTGCTTTGAGACAATGGTCATTGTTAAAAGCACTATACAAATAAAATTGAATTGAATTAAACTTCTTGCTTTTGAGGTCATTCAAATGAAGCATCAAGGTAGATGACGTTCCTGAATAGAAAATTGTGTAGGTGGATTTTTTTTCCTAATCAAATGTCAGACATTCCAAATTATAAGCTTTAGACAAACATAGCAATATTGTGAAAAGAAGTTCTGGGACAAACAAAAGACTTTATAGCCGCGTTCACACTGCAAGTCTTAATGCTCAATTTGGATATTTTGCTCAGATCTGATTTTTTTGTTTGGCTGTTCACATTACCTTTTAAAATGTGGCCTATATCAGATAAAAGTGTGAACTGTTTGCTGTTTTTCGAACTGACCCGCATGCGCAAACGAACAATAACTACGACGAAACACGCAGCACGCCGTTGCGCTAAAGTTGGCGAGGTTATGGAGGAAGTAAGCATTTTCGCTTTTCTTTCTAAATGTTTGTGTAATGGCAGCACAGAGACGCAGTGTTTTGAAAATTTCCAGATGTCGAGTGCAACTTTTGATTATTTGATCCATTTTGTAGGCATAGTCACGTTTGTGTGTGTACTCGCCGGTGCATAATTGTGACGAATGTCGATGTAGATTGACGTAAAAGTCGCATCAAATCCGCCTTGGTTGTTCACACTGCAGCCACATTGGAAAAAATCAGATTTGGGTCTGATTCAGGACCACAATCAGATTTGGGCCACTTTTACCTGCAGTGTGAACGGCACTTATGACTACAGCAGCAGTTTCTAAGTATAGTATCCAGAAGAGAAAAAGAAGAGTAGAAGACATATCAGGAATGAAGGAATCCCAAATGTACTGTAAGACTCAATAAGTACAAAAATGTACAGTAAGACTGAAAAAATACATTGGGGAAAAATGGTGTTCTCAGGAGTTCAAACATGTAATATGTCATAAAACACTACATGAAAAGCTACAGGCCTCATCCATCACCATAATTAGAAGATAACGAAGAGCGCACACTAGACTTCAGACTTTGAGTTTTTAAATGATATAAAACTGCCCTGATTACATTTTACAGATCATGCAGTTTTGAACATAAAACAAGTTCAAAACAAAGCCTTCAAATCATAGCAGCAGTTAGAAAATGTGCAGTTTCACAATAGCTCAGTTTGAGATTTATTTATTGTGGAACACCTATAAAAGTTGTTCCACTGAGTAAATTTTTCTTATGCTCTACAAACCGCCCAGTGATCCGGACTAATGAAATCCGAGGAATTACTCTGTGAATTTTATGGGAGAAAACATGCTAAAGCAAGTGAGGTGGTATTTTTCCCTCCTCACTCTTTCCCCTGAATTATAAACAGAGCATTCTCTCAATTTTGATCAATCCTGTCACGTACACGTTTTGTTCTTGCAAATAACGGTTGAACGTTGCATTGATTGATATGTCTATATCTCAGCTACAAAATCAGGCACACTACACCAGAAATACAGACATATTGATCTGTTTTATTCTACCAGGAGAGCAAGTGTGTGGGTCTAATGTAACCTAGGCAAGACACACAAAATATCCTGACACAGAGGAAGTGCAAGTTTGGCTGGTAGCATAGATATATTGTGCTAGAGTCGAAAACCAAGGTGTAATTTTGAACGCTAGTGCTAACCTAATTACTATTAATATTGCCTAATTCAGTTAGCAAGCTAGTTTAGCTAGCTAGATTAACATAGCTGAGATTTTAAACAAATATTCATGCTGTAATGTAATACTGAGGTAGAAAGTCAACCACTGCATTTCTAAGTCTATTTATTTAAAATGGGAACAGTGGTTATGAGTGATTAGTGACTAGGAAAAATTATATTGAGTGCGTGAGTGACAGGAACAATGGTGATGAGCGATTAGTGATTCGGAACAATGGTGTCCAGTGACTGGTTGTTGGAAGAAAAGGTGACAAATTATTCATCATTAAGAACAATGGTGATCAGTGAATGATTAATGGGAACAATGGTGATGAGTGATTGGTATTCAGGAACAACAGTGGTCAGTAATTAGTTATTGGAAACAATGGAGATCATTAAATGGTTGATGGGAACAATGGCGATTAATAACTGTTTGTTTAGAACCTAAACTCATGTAAGCGCAACTCAGTCAGTCTCCACACTTTATATAACCAACCTGTATTCAGTATATAAACACTCAATATAACCAGCAGCTGTGATGCATGCTACAATAACAATACTGCTTAGGTCAATATCATATTAATGAACAGTAGCCAATACTTAATATTTAATCATTTAAGAAGTTTAATATGAACCTAAACTTCTCTATTTATCTTAAATTCACACTGCCATTAAATAAGATATAGACACTTTTTTATGGAACCAGAAAAAAACATGCTACACTGTGCTTTATACATTCTATAAAAATTCAAACGACAAATCTTTCTACTTAACCAGAATATAATATAACAAATCCAAGAGACTTCTATATATAGCTGAAAGAGCCATTTTTTAAGCCACGCATAAACCAAACCATCAATCACTTTCATTATGTGCAAGTTAAGCTGCAATAATAACTATATTTCCCTTATAACTGGGGAGATTGTGGAGAACACCCATGAGCCTGTGTGCTATATTTGGCTTTGTTTCCTCCCCACGCACAGAAACTGATCTCTATTTAAAAAGCCTGATATTAAATCCACCAGAGGCCAAATTGCTTCTGCAAATATAACTGATAATCAGAGCTCCTCCACAGCCAAGATACACTCTGTTCTGTGTTCAGCAAGAAACTGAGCTAAAAGGATTTGTCAACTTGCCCTAAAAAAGGCATTTTTCTAACCTTTTGCTGTTGAAGCGGTTAGATGTGAACCCCACCCAGCTAGCAAAAGAGCAGCGCCAGATATAATGTCTTGAGGTCGACACATCAGGCGAAAAATAATTTTTTACCCTCAACTCATTTGGGAGATGATACTCAATCGTACCCCGATGAACAAATGGATTTAGTTACAGCACATTACAGGTGGGGCACGGATGTTAAAATATAGTTATACAAAGTGAAATAAAGTTGCATACAACTCAATTACGTTACCAAAACCTTAAGGCATGCTCCAGTACATTATCACTTACTAAATTACAGTTACAGCAAGACATTATAGCTGAACAGGGGTCTAATCTAACCAGAAGTATCACAATACACTTTTAAAATAGCATAATATACACTAATTTATTCAAATGGGGCTTTGCCTAAATAAACATGCATTCATTTGCATGTCTGATTTATAAAGATAACATATATAACAATTGTGAAGTGGGTGGAGGTTAGGGCCTTCATTTCAATTGTTCAGGTTCTATTTTTTACACATATAAATGGAGCCAGACTTATTTTCAAAAGCCTTTAAAAAGCCACTCCAATGTATGTCGCTTGTTAAAGCATGACAGACTGTTTTGGTTTAATTTTCTTACATTTGTTTCAGGGAATAATAAAATGTACACATAATTTACATAATTTAATGAAATATAAGATTCATATTAAGTCAATTTCAGAAAATAAAATAAACTGTCAAATATATATACTGTATATATATATATATATATATGTATATATAAAACTGTAAACTTAGATACAGACTGTGTAGACCACAAACACTCACCTGTCCCGTCATCTACATTCTCCACCTCCATCACCTCGGTGTTGATTCGTCCACGGAACTGGTACCTCGGACCCTCGTTAGCCGCTTTGCTGTTTTTTAAACGTCTGTTAAGATACGCAAACGTCTCCAGAAAGGTTCCTGATACTCTACAATGTCCTATACAGTTCATAGTTTATATGTTTCTTGAGCCTCACCTGTTCTTCTTCTTGCAGTAGACCAGCAGGTTGTCAAAGAGGAAGAAGACCCGCTCCTGGATGTTCCCTGCTGAGATCTTCAGCAGCACACCCTGCATAAGCATCTCTGTACAGCTGTCTGTGATGTTAGAGCCCTGAGCACAGTGCGAGGAAAAAACCATTAGGTTGCAAGAAAACCCGCACAAACAGATCATGCTGAGCTTCAGAAATCACAGAGGAGGAATTTGGCATGCAAACATCTTTCTCCATTGCATGTGAATGGATTCGAAAAGCCGACTGAGTTGAGCCATGAAACGTGATGTAACAAAGCTTGGATTGGGACAAGGCCAAGCCGTACAACACTCACTACTACTACAGTCACTAGTTCTCTTCAGGAGTGTCAAGCAGTGAATCATCACTTAGGTCAAAATTATAACACATCCAATTTATATAGTGTATTTGTTTCTGCTTTGAATGAGCCATTAAAGGTAAAACATAGGACACAATGATTAAAGAAAAAACACTGAGCATTATAGCCTGCTGCTTCTCTCTTCCCCTGTTAGTATAAACATTATGTACATTTCACTCACAAGCTCCTTTTTATTACAGCTTTTATTTTGTCTCAAATGTCTCTCTCTCTCTCTCATAGGACACACAGACACACACACATTTGTTCCACGCACATTGTGCCAAAACTTTTATGAAACTCCCTGCCTGTGTCTGATTCATCAAAATTTTTATTTGTCGCATCTGCGTTGAATCAGTCATAAAGGGCAGCCCAAGTGCTGCAAAATTTGCTAGTCAGCCGCTAGTAGGCTAGTAAGCTAGCTCATGATTGTGTCCTGCATCTTGATTTGATTACTTTTATTCCTGGAAAAATGTTCAAGAGGAGTCAATGCTGTCAAAATGTGCTTCAACAACATCAACAACAGGATCAGAAGTATAACAGTATAACTTACAAGTTAGTAAGTAGCAAGCTAATTCACTTGCGCTAATAACAACAAAGCAGAATATTACAAGTTCATAGTGAGATCGCAAACTGAATTTATTGTCAATGTAACAAATCTGAACCACAATAACTTATTAAAATTAGATATCCCAGCAGAGTTAACAGGTACTTTCATTTCATGCTAGTCCCTATGCACAACCTGCAGCCTTCACATTTAATAAAGTTTCTTTTTTTTTTTGAAGTGCTGGTAAAGCAGTAGCATGGGTAAAGTGACCGCAAGAAAGATGTCCCCTGCGTCTCTTCTCAGTTAGCCTGCAGGCCTGTGAGGACATACAGCTGTGCATCGGGTCAGCGCTAACAAGCAATCATCTGTCTCTGGAAGGCAGGATGGAAATAATGACTCTCTCCTCTCTCCCACTCACTCACATACACACACACACACACATCCCATATCACTCCACCCTTCCACCCACACCCTCAGCATGTAGACAGTAAAGCTTAATTGAGTCCCTGTGTAGATTTTTTAGATGAAGACGGAGCTAAACGCTGGCAATTAATAAAAGCAGCAAGACGCAAACTACATACATGATTTTGTGTGTGGATGGGAGACAACATACACACAAACACATACACACACACAAACACACAAAGAAACACAAATACATTTATAATCTGGAGTAATGCTGAGGCAAACTGCCATTCAAGAACCACCAATGACTAAAATGGATAACAAATCGGCTTCCAAACATGCTCATAAAAGCTATTTTGGGCGCGGCTGTGCTCAGAACAGTATGTACGCCTAATTGATGAAAGAAAAAGCCTAAAAGAACATTTCACTCATGTAGAAGCCTTGGCCTTGCAAATGTTTATGATTTCTCGCCTACGAGACCGGGTGTGGCGGCTCCGAGGGCTTACATTTGTTGCAGGGAATTAAAAAAAATAATAAAATCTTCCAAACAAGGTTTTCAAACAAAAATGGGTCCATACTCATTTTCAAAAGCCTTTAAAAAGCCACTTTAATGTATGTCGCTTGTTAAAGCATGACAGACTGTTTTGGATTCTGCGGTATGTTTTTTACGGTGGTTGATGTGGATAGAAAATCAGGTTCAGATCATTTCAACATGCGCTGAACTCCACACAAGGTTTTTTTTTCTAGCAAAATGGCTGACATGAAAAATCAGCTGTGGGCAAAATCTCTGGGCAAAATCTGATTTTAGCAATTTTGGGTACTAAAATCTGTTAGCATGGAATCTGAAATATTAGAAATACACCGGTGTGCTGAATAAAATAAAATAGAACTGTAACATTTAACTAGTTAAAGCACTGCTGTGTTAGCATAAAAGCAGATTTGGAATAGCATAAAACCTAGCATAAAAACGTTCGGTTTAAACAACATCAGAATCTATCTGAAATTTCTTAGCTAGCTAGATACAGTTACTTAGTTAGCATAACAGTTTGTAGCATTATGTAACGTTAATTAACATAAGTAGCCAGGTTTTCTAGTATGCTAGCAAGCAAATTTTTTATTGTGTGACTAAACCTAGAAACTTAGCAAACCTTATAACATTTGAATAAATTAATTTATAATGAGAACCATAAGTCTGTCAGAAAGTTGACATTTAAAAAGCTATTTAATGAAAAAACAAAAAACACACATTTTCAGCCTGCTAACAAACAAACTGATTGTTCTAATTTAACCAAATAGCTAAAGGTGGCTAGCTAAGATTCTCCTTTTTTATTGTGTCATTAAACTATAATCTTTTTAGCAGCTAGCAAACATTAAGAAAGCAAATTTTTGGTGTGAGAAAACCACAGGACTCTAAAAACGCTGCAGTCATGTTAACAAGTGTGCTATCTAACATTAAGTGGATTATTTTATAATGTGATTATAGCCATGCATTTGTTAGTGAGCTAGCATATGTTCAGAAAGCTTTTATAACAACAGTAGCCAATTTTGTTAGCAAGTAAGAACTAGAACTAGATAATTGTGACCGATTCAATTTAACAGAAGGGAAGTGTGCATAAAACATGGAATGATTAAAACACTTGGTTACCAAACTTTAAAACCTCTCTTGTCCACCACAATACTAGCATCTCCAATCACACAAGAAGAAGCCTTCATTTTTGTCATATACATTACATCATAGTGAAATTCTTTCTTTGCATAGTCCAACATTGGAGGTTGGGGTTAGAGCAACAGTGGCATCTTAGCAGTGCTGGGGCTTGAACCCTGATTCTCCAATCAGCAACCCAGAGCCTAAACTGCTTGAGCCACTACTGTCACTAACAGCACTCACAAACATCTATGTCCCTCAGCGAAGGGACATAGATGTCCCTTCGCTGTTAATTAATTAATATTAATATTAATATAATATATATATTAATGTTAATATTTTCTCCACATTCATACAGCAACACAGTTAAGAATGAAACAGCTACTAATAGACAGTCTGACTGTATTCCAGGACAGCATATGTGGTAAATCTTATCTGTGTCGGATTGAAGTGCCACGTTTTCTTAAATCCACCCAGTAAAATGAATAATTGTTATTTTTTTTTATATATTAATAGAGCTGAATGCTTTGTTACTTATAAAATGCAGAAACATCTGAGCGAGATCGGTGGAGTTTTGGTGAAATGTTGTACATACCTCCCATCCCTCGATGTGCGACTGCCATTCCTCCAGCACCTCCAGCTTCTCCATCTCTCTCTTGGCTTCGTTGATGTTCGAACACACCGCCTTCATCATTTGGAGCGACTCGTACACCATGGAGTAGTCGCTGTGCTTCTTTGGTGTTCGTTTCAGCAGTTCCTGAAAACACACACACAAGAATATGTACATACAGACAATTTAAAAGAAACACATCCATCTGCTTATTCATGCGACTGCTTTATTTGACAGGAAGACGAGTTTTTGACTATGGCTTTGTACCAGATGGACATGTTTGAGGCATTTGAATATACTACTGATCTCCTAGGATTAGCATGCACAGAGCTATAGAGCTGAGACAAAATGATATGAAAAGCAAAAATAAATAAATAAATTCAGTGAGCAGCAGTTATGCAGATGGAAAACAAATAAGTACTCAAAATTACACTAAAAAAAAGTTGAATTTACTTCATGTAAATGTGTACATTGGGCAGCCTTAACGCAATTAGTTTTTCTACATCCAACATGATTCTATTGTGTATTTTCAAAGCCCTGAATAAAATCCAAACTGAGATGTGGTGGGCTTCTCAGGGGACCTCAATGCTGTGGGAAAATTTGTCAAGACCAAATCAGGGAGATAAATAAATAACCACTCTTTACAACTGTGGTCAGCAGAAAAGCATCCCAGCATCAAAGACTCAAGATTCACCAATCGCTAATCTCCGATCTCAACACGCAACTAAAGAATGTTTTTTAACAATGTGTGATTTTCACCCGTGAAACAAAGCGAGGCCAAAACAGCATTTAGAGCATAAACCCTGCTGAATACAGCTAACACATAGAGATCTTCTAAACTCCCACATGCAAAAACCCAAAGTTCCAGCATTGTAGCTTAATTCTGATTTACAGAACGGGAACATAGATCACTATCACTATGCTTAGTGAGAACGCTTATCTGTTCCAGCTGTGAGATCGCAAATGAAATGAAAGCTTCATCGACATGAAAGAACAAGAGGTTTTGATTTTAGCCTGGGTGTTTAGCCTGAAGAATAAAGATATAGGAAAATTTTCTGGTTCAAAAATAAGTTCAGTGTCAGCAGCAGAGGTCTGCTTATTTTAAACAAGGACTGACTCTGATGGAGTCAGTTTGACGGGACTGTATTGCTGACACATTACCGCTAGTGTTATTAACAGGCTATGCTGTAAGTGAGGAAATATTACACAACTTCAGGTTTGGGCTCTTAAACAAGACTCTTAAATCTAAATAGTGAAGTGGCTCAATGGGCTGTTCGAGGATTCTTTGAATTCTTCATTTTAGACTTTGATGTGGAACTTTTAAAGGTTTTCTAGAACAAATCGAAGAAGGTTATTGATCTTTATGGTGCTAGATGAACTCTAAGCTTGGAGGCTTGCTTTGTCAATGTCAGTGAACTTAATGAAGATAGAGGCTGTGGGTTTGTAAAAAGGCACTTTAAAAAAGAAAACAACCAAATGAAAACCACATGAGACTAAATCTCTTCTCATATAACCCTCTTGTTTCAGTCTGGTTTCATGCAGTTGAGTTTTAATGCCCTAGGCAGGAGGTCAGCAGGCCGTAATAAGGGAAATAACAGATTTTCACTTACTCTGAGAAGCAGAGGATATTTGCAGATCCTCTGGATGGGAGCCACCAGGTAACCTTCCAGAGGAACCTCTGTGTTCTTTCTGCCTCCCAACATCATGCAGTTCTAATGAGGAGCAGAACAGTAGGATAAAACCAAAGAGAGTCAAAGAGCCAACAGAATGAGAGAGAAAGAGAGAGAGAGAGAGAAAAAAGGAACAGAATCAATGAGCCTTATAATGTACCATAAAAAGCTAGGACAAAATTAAAGAGGAGATAGACACAACCAAAGAACGCTTGAAGAAAGAAAAACAATGGATGTCATAGAATCAGAGAAATAACAAAACCAATAAGAACTGAAAACATAGACTAAAGAAACAAAAAGAAACATGTAGAAATACAAAAAAAAGGTAGAAATGGTAGACGACTATTGAGAACAATTACACAGAACTTGAGAGTACTGAGAGAGGACGATATTAATGAAACATAACCAAAGAGAACAAGGACAGGACCAAATGGCATCAATCCAAAAATCAGTAAGAGTATCAAATAGGGTCAGAACAAAATCTGAAATGTACTAAGAAAGAAAAAAAAAACAGAATCATCAATTTATGGGTAAGAACCAAATAGCAAAGAAAGATACAAAAAACCAAAGAGACAAATCTTAAAGGCAGTGAGAAGGGTCCAAAGAAAATAATTAAAATATAATAATAATTCCACATAAAAGAACCATAACAAAACCAAAGATTAACCAGGCACATCCAAAGAGAACCAGATCGGAGCCATAAACGCATAACAAAATACGCAAAAATAGAACAAAGCAGCAGCAGCACAATAAAATAAAATAAAAGTAAATATTAAAGGACAAAGATTTAAAACAGAATCATATGGTACAGCAACAGGAATTGCAGTAAGACAAAACCAAAGGCTCAGCTGCTTTGTGTGTAATAAAATCTTCAGCAGCTTTATACACCGCCAATGTTCCCAATGTCAAGGCCATAAAAAGCAGATTCAATCAAATTCTTTTAAAAGCATCAAACCTGCTACTTATTCCTCATCTATACCCCTATTATTAACTTCTAATATATTTAAAAAGCACATGAAGGATGTAAAGATCATCTCAGGTGGAAAGTGGAGAAAGAACTGTGGTTTGTCTTTGCTCTGGTTAGAAATAAAAAGGTGGATTCATACAGTAGGTCTCGGAAACACAACCTGGTTTTATGAAGCTTTAAAGACATGAAAGAGTGGCAAGTGCACCGAGGTGTGAGTATTGTGGGTATGCGAGTGTATATATCTCTCTAGAACCTATATAGTGTATAATAATCGATACTGTTCATTTCAGTAAAGGAAGAAGGGACTGAGATTGATGCTAATACTTACCAGAAGACACGTGCGAACACTTCGGACCTTGTTAAGCTCCAGCAGGAGTCTCTGGGCTTTCTCGTGGTTTCCACAGTACTCATCGTAAACCTGAAACCTGGCTCTCTGAGGACACAAACAAAAAGTACACACAAGGACAGCTACTCAGGGTGTGTTACAGTTACCCACAATTCTAAAATTGAACTTAAGCACTGGAATATGGAATATCCATCCATCCATCCATCCATCCATCCATCTATATTTTGTACTACTTAACTTACACTGGGTTCTGGGCACAAAGGAGTCTATCCCAGGGGACTTGGGCCACAAGATAAGGGATACACTGGACAGGGTACAATCTCACACACACTTACACACCCACTCACACTCTACTGACAATTTAGAGATGCCAATCAGCCTACAATGTAAGTCTTTGTAGTCAATGTAAGCAGAGGAAACATGAGAACCCAGAGGAAACCTTAAAGCACAGGGAGAACATACAAACTCCACACTGAGCAGAAGCAGGAATCAAATCCCCAACCCCAGAGGTGTAAGCTCAATGTGCTAACCTAACTGCTAAGCCACCATGTTACAGTGGTACAGTGGGGGTTCTGTGGTTAAGGTGTCGGACTACCATTTGAAAAGCCGCGGGTTCAATTCCCAGGTCTACCAAGCTGCCACATCTGGGCCCCTGAGCAAAGCCCTTAACCCTCAATTCCTCAGTCATATTAAATGTACAAAAATGAGATAAAATGTAAATCCCTCTGGATAAGATCATCCACTATATGCCCTAAATGTAAATTTGACAAATCTCTTGTTCTTTCATTAGTAAGAGACCACAAGCATGAACTACATGTAGATCTCAGTGGGGAGCTTAAGATTAACTCAAGGCGTGCATAACCAGACTCTGAATACACACTACTTTCTACACACAAATACTGATCCATCTTTAGACTCAAGACTTGCAAAATTTACAAGACAGTCCTAATTTTATTACACATTGTATACTGTAGCTTCTATAATACTCTTTATTAACAACAACCTATATTTGCTACACCGGTTTCTGGAGTACATCAAAAAGGCCAATTTTATCAAGGTATACATGCTAGCTAGTATAGGCTTGTTATTCATTCCATGCACCTTATCTATGACTGTACATCAATTACTGTTTACTTTTAAAGTGATGAAATGAAATGTTTGACCACATGAAATGTCTAACGCTAGAAATAAACAAAACACACCACGGATTTTTGTTACTTTGGCTTTTTGAGGAATACGTGTACATAGACGCAATACAGAACCCTGGCAGATTTACACACACTCGAATACTTTAGCTGAAAAAAAAATGTTTTTAAATCTAATCCCATCAGTCAGAGTGACAGAGTCTATTTGCCGTGGTCAGTCATAGACAGGGTGATACTTATTCTCAAAAATAGCAGCGGTTTTCTTGTGATTGCTGAATTATGTTTTAAGTAATGGTTGGCACTAAAAGATTCTGCCTATCGTCTTTGCGCAGGCCTACCACAGAGGAAGTGTCTATTTAACTTAGCTTGGCTTGATGGTGTTATTACAGCTCATGGGAGGTCTAATAGTGAGAATTAGCATACTGAGCCACCTGTCTAAGAATAGAATAGTAGATTAGAGATTGTACTCTACCCACAGTGATGGACTGCCCAGATGTTTGGCGATAGCATCATGTCTTAGAGGTGGCCAAGACGAGCATATGTTATAGTTATCAAAAAAAAAAAAAAAAAAAATCAAACCCTTAAAAGTAGTGACACCTGTTTCTTGGAAGTTTATAAGGCAGTTATAAATTCTGTATAAGATGTCTGAAAAAAAAACAGAAATTTTGTGATTTTAATCTCATCAAGTATTGTGTAGCATTTCTCCATATAGTTAAACCCACTTTTAATGTAGTTCTCTCTTGGATCTTGAAGACTTCATATCCCCCAGGATATATCACATACACATGGAATGTACCATGAATGTTTTTTTTCACTGAGAGATAACCCTCCCGAGAGAGACTACAAAGAGACGAGGATAAGAAAAACGAGGGCTCGGAAAGGGACAGGACAGAACCATAACCGCAGCTGCACCCTCCACTTCAGCCTCTCTACACACTTTGTTATAAAACATGTGGCTTTTCAATCGGATTTTTTCAGTCACGCTACGATTCGATGATAAAGTAGAAGCAGAACTCAGTGCTACAGAGCATGAAGTGTGTAAAAGTGTGTGATGTGGATTGTGCCATGAGAAAAATATTTTAAAATGAGTAAATTATTGCAGGATAAAAAAAAAAAAAAAAAAAACATAAAAGTTTCCACAACATTAAGAACAAAGTAGGAAAAACTATGTGAATGTGCAATGTCTACATGGATTTTGTAAAGAGATGTAAAGTAAAGGGGCGGATCTAAATGTTTGTAACGCTTGTTGATGTTGCTCATATGTCATATTTATGTCACATTTTATAATGAGGCTGAAGTCTTTAGATCCAGTGAACACTTACTAGCATATCGTCGCTGTCGGGCAGAAACCTCGTATGTCCAAATTTGGTCAATTTCATATTTTTTCACATATCGATGCTATTGGTCAGTCCCCACGTGGGTCTGTTATTTTTACAAGTTATTAACCAATCTAAAGTCTTGAAAATAGCTTGAGCGCAAATCTCATAACTCCATTGGACACTTCAACTGTCCACCTCTTCCTCACTCCGCGGGAGAGCTTCGCGGCATATTTCTCCTCAAGAAGAGTCGCAACGTATCAACACGTCTTCTGAGGTAAATGCCTTCAAAACACTGGGCTCAAAAAAAAAAATCTTGACCCCCGCTAGTTCTGGTGCTCGTCTGAGGACAGGAATTTAGCGCAAGACAATCCACTGTAACGCTGACTAAACCCTGTGCACTGCAGATAAGGTACAGCGTTTTTTTAATTTCCTGAAAAATAACGGTTTTGGAGATACGAGGATTCCGCCTGACAGCGATGATATGAAAGATAATCTAGTACAGGAACACTAGCTATTGTGTAAAAAAGCTCATATAAGCCCCGCCCACTCAAACAGTTCTCTAGATCAATCTTAAATCTTATCAGTTTAACTGCCATTTGAATTTTTTAATTCTTTAATCTAACTAAAATTGACCTTTTATTGGTTTATGGCTAAAAAAAATACAAGTGCATATTCCATTCTTTTGGCCTTTGGGAAATATTTATTGGGAAATATTTATCATATATAAATAAATAGATTCACTCACTCACTCATTTTCTACCGCTTATTCAAACTACCTCGGGTCACAGGGAGCCTGTGCCTATCTCAGGCGTCATCGGGCATCAAGGCAGGATACACCCTGGATGGAGTGCCAACCCATCGCAGGGAACACACACACTCTCATTCACTCATACACTAGGGACAATTTTCCAGAGATGCCAATCAACCTACCATGCATGCCTTTGGACCAGGGGAGGAAACCGGAGTACCCGGAGGAAACCCCCGAGGCACAGGGAGAACATGCAAACTCCACACACACAAGGCAGAGGCGGGAATCGAACCCCCAACCCTGGAGGTGTGAGGCGAACGTGCTAACCACTAAGCCACCGTGCCTCCCTATAGGCACGCTATATCACTGCTATATATATATATATATAAGTGCTATATCACTTTCCTGTCTGTGCTAAAGTGACCAGAACTGTAGCTAGTCTCATATTTAGATAATGGACATAAATACATTTGATTGCTTAAGCAGTAACCAAAAAACTCACTAAAAAAGTGAGTATGGATCTGAAATGTAGTGAACCAGTTGATGATTCCTGTTTTTTACTTTATTCCAGAAGGTAAATAGAAAGAATGAGAATGGGAAAGAAATAAAGTCATCATGTGTTTGATCTTCAGACACTTACAAAGTGAAGGAAGCAGCGTCCAATTTCGTGATGAGGGTGTGGGTCTGGCTGCAGCAGCTCCTCCACCATGGTCAGGAAGTCTCTGTGCACACACCGGATCTCCTCTAGGTTGGAGAACAGCACCTGGTGGGAGCACATGTGGAATTACAAGATGAATTCTACAAATTTAATAATACAAATCCATAGATGTAAAAGAATGCATGTGAATGTGTCTGAATTTTTATATATCTTTCCTGGGTTATAAAGAATGGTTTCTGTACCAGATAATAAGTAAAAAAAAAAGTGAATAGATTTAGACTAAAACTAGGATTAAGACTCAGAGTCCAGTCTAGACACAGTAGAGTATCTGCTGCTTTTTACATTTGATATTTGTTAACCGTAACCTCTTTGTGACCCACAGCATCACACACACACACACTACATCCTCCAAGAAAGACTCAGCCTTATGAGCCAAAACAAGCAGGACGCACAGATTCCATGTTTACGCACCAAAGTAACAAGCGCTGTGCGTCACTAGCGCTCGTGGCCTTGCGACAAAATTTTTCAAACTCATCAGCCTCCCACGGTTAAAATAAACTCCAGCTGCTTCCTGTGTCATCCTGTCTTTTCACCTTCATGCAAAATTAAACTATTTTCAGTCTGGATTTAAAATGCAGTCTGCAGTGTTTTAGTGGATTCCACTGAAAACATTAGTTTTTCTTGAAGTCCCCAAAATATATCATGGTTTAAGGAGCAAACTCACCTTAACAGTCTCTTCGGTGATGTTTTTATCAATTTTAGCGACAGCATACTGGTTGAGGCGATGCAGGAATCCCTGTTTAATAAAAAAATAAACAGAAGAAAGCAGAAATAATTAGATATCACATATAAAGCAGAAATTGTAGAGAAAAGAGAATTGGATTATCAAGAGTCAAATGTCAGTAGAAAATATCGAGGCAGAAAATGAATGAAACACGTTAATTAATAAATCAACAAGCGGAAGCAAGATTACAAAGGCAATACAGAGACAGAAGCACTATTTAAGCTCAATGTTTGATACAATTTATGAAAAAAAAAGCAAAAGGAGCAGAAGGGTCTGAGTTGTTTAGAACAAACCAAGCTCAGGAAGTCAGCAAACCAAATAAATCATCTCACAAATGTCGGCGAATGCTGACAAGACGGATTGTTGCATGAGGAAAGTGTTATCTGTTCTTTTATTTTATCAGCACCACACATTCGCTTCTGCACAGCCAGCAAAATACCAAGTCTCCTGTTTTATTGCAAACACTCGAGGTCAATGAGGTTTGTCCTTTTTTTAGATTTAAAGATCTCACAGAATCAGTGCCGCTTTTTAATCTATCTGACTGTAAATGAAAGCAATCCAACTAACAGCGAAGATTATTAGACTGTTTAGTAAATATTCGAGATTTTAAAACCCTTTTCCTAGAACATTGGAGTTCAATTCCATCAGCGAAATGGAAATCGACTAATCGGATATTTTCTATCAGTATAAAGAATAAAGTTTTATTTATTGTTTTATTTCAAGTCATTACTTTGAAGCAAGTTGAAAATTTTACTCAATTTTTGTTTTGAATTGAAGAAAAATTTCGTATATAAAATAGCAACAATTCAGTAAATTTCAACACACTAAAAAAAATCTTCCTAAGTAACTTTAAGTGTGTAACCTCTTTTGAACAATTTGTGAATAAAATTGTATTTATTAATTATTTATAATGGGGGCACGGTGGCTTAGTGGTTAGCACGTTCGCCTCACACCTCCAGGGTTGGGGGTTCAATTCCTGCCTCCGCCTTGTGTGTGTGGAGTTTGCATGTTCTCCCCGTGCTTCGGGGGTTTCCTCCGGGTACTCTGGTTTCCTCCCCCAGTCCAAAGACATGCATGGTAGGTTGATTGGCATCTCTGGAAAATTTTCCGTAGTGTGTGATTGCGTGAGTGAATGAGAGTGTGTGTGTGCCCTGCGATGGGTTGGCACTCCATCCAGGGTGTATCCTGCCTTGATGCCCAATGACGCCTGAGATAGGCACAGGCTCCCCGTGATCCGTGGTAGTTCGGATAAGCGGTAGAAAATGAATGAATGAATGAATGAATGAAAGAATTACTTATAATAAATTCTAATAAGTTTGTATCCAGGTCAATAAATGAGGCGTGTTATGAGAATTTCAGAATATCAAGTAACTTTGAGAGATTGAACATTTAAACACATTTAAATGATCTACAGTGAAGATCTACAGATACCGATTTCTCTTCATTTTCTACATTCGGGCTCTAAAACAAAACACGTACTCAAGTCAATAAGGGAAAAAATGTTACATAAGTTCCTAAACTACACATCGCTTACATTTGAGGACAAAAATCAGATACGTTTCCGTCCCTGAGGGAAATCATTCCCATCATCCAGAACGCCTGCTTTCCCAGGAGGTTAAAGATATTCAGTATCCACTATCCACATATATTCACTGTGTATAAATCCAGATTTAAACGGTGTTCCTAACTTTACTGGGGGAAACAAACAAAACAAAACAAAAAACTATTAAGGAGAAAGAATTGTTTTGTGATCATCAGTGACAGATCTAATAAAGCTGAGACACTAATCCTGCAGCAGGGCTAGAACATGTCGAGCTTCTTTAGCACAGAAAATCCGCTAAATACTTTAAGATTTAAAGCCTCTGAAAGATGTTTTATTTTGTGAATATGCATTTGTATCAAGGCATAATCAAGCTCTGTGGATCTGGGACATATTGAGGTTTCTCTGCTTGAATGTCCTACAAACTGTTTTAATGACACTAACATAAGAAAACAAGGCATTTCCTGTTAGCATGTCAGTCCCAGATCTGCTGATTACGGCTATATCACTCTCCAATCTCCCTGGGATGATTCCAGTGAAGTACACAGCCAAATTAGCAGGTGAAATCTCTCAGCTAGCATGCTAATTACAGAGTACTGAATCCACTGATTACAAGTGGCTCACATATTTCAACAATTACATTTTTAAATTGGTTCTGAAGGCAAATGGGTACAATAGAAAAGCCATGGCATGGCCTAGACTGAATAATAAGATTCACTGTGGCTAGCTCTTTAGCATTTATTAGCCTTTGTTTGGCAAAGTGGTATCTGATTAGCAAGTCTAATTCCTACACCAATACTCACTCACTCACTCATTTTCTACCGCTTTATCCGAACTACCTCGGGTCACGGGGAGCCTGTGCCTATCTCAGGCGTCATCGGGCGTCAAGGCAGGATACACCCTGGACGGAGTTCCAACCCATTGCAGGGCAGACACACACACACTCTCATTCACTCACGCAATCACACACTACGGACAATTTTCCAGAGATGCCAATCAACCTACCATGCATGTCTTTGGACTGGTGGAGGAAACCGGAGTACCCGGAGGAAACCCCAGAGGCACGGGGAGAACATGCAAACTCCACACACACAAGGCGGAGGCGGGAATCGAACCCCCAACCCTGGAGGTGTGAGGCAAACGTGCTAACAACTAAGCCACCGTGCCCCACCTACACCAATAGATACTGAATAAATATACAACTTTCTTACTTTGGACAAATTAGACTTAATGAATGCAGCTTTTCATACCAATTCATATAATCAAAATTCCACTGCATATTCAGGCCACTTTATTGACCCAAATCCTTTTTTTAACATAGTAATGTCACTAGAGGTCAAATGTCTTGCTCAGGAGTATCATTTGGGCAAATCTGAAACCCGGGTGATTTTGGTTCATTGATGCATGAACTAGAAACCATCCCAGAACATTTTAGTTCCTGGACCATAGCTCTGTTCCAAAGAACCCACCATTTTATGGTACACTAAACCCAAATTCCAAAATGTTATTACAACCCCAGTTCTCTTAGCAGAACAGATAATTGCTTCCATTTTCCCAACCGATCCAACAATCCATAACATTTTACTCTTGCTTTCCAGTACAAAATGATGCAGAAACAAAGATCAAAACTGAAGTGAGGAAAAACAGACGGTCAGGTCTCGCATTGATTTGTGTGAGAATAAAGGATCTGGGGTTTTTGCTTGTGTAGTGCCTTGTATTGTACAAACCCCTTCACCAATAAATCAGCTGATTGTATGTGATTGAAGATTTGCAGGTTGGCTAGTTTAGTAGAAGTTTAGAAGAATGATGGCCCTGACCATTGAATTTCACTCTTACTCTCACTCACTCATATTCTACCGCTTATCCGAACTACTTCGGGTCACGGGGAGCCTGTGCCTATCTCAGGCGTCTTTGGGCATCAAGGCAGGATACACCCTGGACGGAGTGCCAACCCACACGCACACACTCTCATTCACTCACACACTCACACACTAGGGACAATTTTCCAGAGATGCCAATCAACCTACCATGCATGTCTTTGGGCCGGGGGAGGAAACCGGAGTACCCGGAGGAAACCCACGAGGCACGGGGAGAACATGCAAACTCCACACACACAAGGCGGAGGCGGGAATCGAACCCCCAACCCTGGAGGTGTGAGGCGAACGTGCTAACCACTAAGCCACCGTGCCCCCCCAATTGAATTTCAACTCAATTTAATTATATTTATTTTTATAGACCTTTTTACAGTTGACATTGTCTTAAAGCTGCTTTAAAGAAGCATAGAAACAGATTCTAAATTGTAAGGTTTAAAAGCAAATTACAATTTATCTCTAACACACCCCTATCCTTTATCCCTAATTAGCAGGCCAGCGGCAAACTTACTGAGATGCTCTGAGGAAGAAACCTTGAGAGGAACCAGACTCTGAAGGGAACCCATGTCTGAAGGCAGTTTTCAGACATAAATGCATGGACAGAGTCCATAAAATTGACCCATTTCCACTTGACCAAACAAACCACACCTCACACCACTGTTTTTTGGTCCACAGGAGCTGCCTGGATATTCAGTGGATGTTTATTTCACTCTCACTGATTTAACAAAACCAATTTTGAAAGAAATAAAGAAATGTTTTATTGCAAAATACCTGTAGTTTAGGTGAAAAACATCCTGTCAGAGCGTGTGAGCTAAAAGCAATGCCACAGTGATGGAAGCAGCTGTACAATGTTCGCAAGGGACCACAATATAATCAGTCTTGAGACTAGAGCTATAGTCTGGAGACATGTGGAGGAACCGAGCACCAGCTTCCTGTCTGTCTGTCTGCCTGTCTCACTACGTACTGTAGAGATGAACATCAGAGCACCGATAAAAAACACATGCTTTGTACAGTTCAGAGCTCGCATGTGCTTTCTTCAGGAAATTCTCCACTTGTAGGAGATCAGCACAATCAGAAGCAGGCGTCACAGCAATCGACTTGCCAGTATAGTTTTGGAATGCAGGACAGGAAGGAAAAGATGTGACTTTTTGACAGCTTGCTGGAACACCAACACACATTGACTGGCACACAGGACTTTAGTGACTACAACAGACTTCATTAGAGGCCGAGGTCTGTTTAACTTCACACTAGTATGTACTCTACAGTCAAAGAAATACAAGACACAGCTGATTCAGGACTCAGGATAGATATAGAACGGATAGAGACAAACTAAAAGAAAAGCAAAACAGGAAAAAATATTTGCTTTTTTCAAAGAGGCCTTAAGTAAAGCAAAAACAGTACCTCATGGGCATCCTGTCCTGGCAGACTATAGAAATAGTTCAGTCTTCACACACACACACACACACACACACAAACACATACACACACACACACACACATAGAAATGCTTTGCTTGGCCGGTGCTCTGTGGAGGTTTGGAGCAGAAAATCCAGGCTTTATTAGACACAGGCCAGACAACTCTCTGAACTAAAACTCAGTAGCTTTTCTCAAATCACAGTCAAATCTCAACATAATATTTTCCCAATGCCTGGAAAAACGTCCGTCACACTATATCTGGCTCCTTTCAAATCATCACTTGTTCTTGCACCTGCAGTAACGATTCAGAATTCAGAATTCCTTCAGGAGTAAAGAACGTTTAGCAGGTTGATTCCACAAGCCTGCCTGGAAGTTAGAGATTTATTTTTATTATTTATATTTATGGTGTGGGTATAAACTCTGAGGTTCACTTGAGTTCACATGGGTTGCTATATATACTGTAAGTTATTCTATTATACCACTGTTAAATTCTTGAATCTGATTGGTCAGGAGGTGTTTAGTAGTTTTATATAACAGCACAGGGACTTCCGAATTCCCCAGATCTCCAGATTCCCAGACCTTGACCGATCAGAGCTGTTTTGTTGGCCATAATATTAGGTAGGTGGATTTAATGCTGTATATACGACACACACCAGGCAAGAATTAAAAAATATCTATAATGCTGTAATGTGTTTCTCATAAACTGTGTATATTGAACCTTGTTAAATAAATTGATGCATGTTATGCAACACATCTCTTCAACACCAACAACCTTTTCATTCCAAGGTCATAAAATCATAATAACCGGAAGATCTCTTGCTCCTGCACTTGTTATCTGGGTCTAGGTCTAAGAAAACAACAAAGATACTGAATGAACTGAGTGCACATAAAAAACACAGCCTTCCCTTCCTGACACAATAATATCCACCGAAGGTGAATCACAAGAGATAATATACTGTATAATAAATAACCACATCTATTTTATGTATTTAAGGATTTTTTTCTCCTATTTTAGATACGTATTACAAAGGCCAGGAATGGGCTAAAACCTGGTACTGCTGATCCAATACAGACCTTTTCCCCTAATAATAAAGCTAGCTTAATGAAAAAAATATGAGAAATATTTTCCAATATGTTTATACAAAAGATCGTAAGGAAGATTTGTGGATTGGTACAAATCCAGCAGTTAAGGTTGATATAAGTCTAATATCTGGGATATTTAGTATCCTGTTAGTACAGTGGCTTATGTTTTCACCCCTGGATCTTTTCCACATTTTTTTATAGGAACTGAAATGGTATCATTTGCGACTCATTGGGATTGTGTATCATTAATTTACACAAAATTGAAGTGGGGGGGCACGGTGGCTTAGTGGTTAGCACGTTCGCCTCACACCTCCAGGGTTGGGTGTTTGATTCCCGCCTCCATCTTGTGTGTGTGGAGTTTGCATGTTCTCCCCGTGCCTCGGGGGTTTCCTCCGGGTACTCCGGTTTCCTCCCCCGGTCCAAAGACATGCATGGTAGGTTGATTGGCATCTCTGGAAAATTGTCCATAGTGTGTGAGTGCTTGAGTGAATGAGAGTGTGTGTGTGTGCCCTGCAATGGGTTGGCACTCCTTCCAGGGTGTATCCTGCCTTGATGCCCGATGACGCGTGATGCCCCGTGCCCCGTGGGGAAAATCAGTACAGCTTCCCAAATAACTTGATAAATCCAATGTTGTGATTGCATACGTATTTGCCCCGTTGCTGTGAACCTTTACATTGCCTTCACTCAGAAGAATTGTTTGTGATATTTTCTATGCATCACGTATGAGATAAATCAATGAGCGCTGCAAGGAATATGAATGAGCATGATGCATTACGCAGAACTTCTTTGAAAGACCAAAATCATCTTCAATATTGAAAAAAAAGATAATTTTGGTAAAATGAACCTCACAAACCCTACATGGCTACCAGCTTTTCTTAGTAAACTGATGCAATGCCTGTATTGTTATATTGCCACATGATTGGTCACATGATCAGTGATTGCTCAGATGAGATGTTCATCACTGTCAATCAGTATTACATTTTTTACTCCAACATGTCTGTGCACTCAAATTTAATGCCTTAAAAGGAGTTTAACGTTTGCATGATTTTTTTTATCCCATTTCCACTGCAGGAATCTTTTTTGTTTACTTGTTATTGGATTTGTTTTTACATGATCTGTTATGTAACGTGTTACATGGGTTTATAACAGGGTTTATAAACAGGAACAGGGACAGCAGCAGTACATTCTGGGCGAATAAAGAAAGACTTGTCATTGTAATATGATCATTAGAAACAGACCGCTTTTGTTTGAAGACGTTTCACTGATTCTTTGTTGTTTTAATTAGTCCAGACTTTAATTTGGTGTCAGACAGCAAATTCTCTCCAAGGATCAGTAAAGTGTTTCAAGTTAAAAAAAACTTTGTTATTCTTGGTGGTAAATGCATTTAAGGGATGGAGATGTTTTTTGTTTTTTTTTTTAGTATTTTTTTTTTTGGTGATTTAACATTCTGGAGAGATAATTTCACCCTTATCGCATGGGAGTGAGCTGGGTGATAATGTGAATAGGCTACGTCTGCAGGGTTTAATGAACCGGTAGAGTGTGAAAGCAGAGAAACAACCAGGAAAGTTTATCGCAAAGCTGAAGCAGCAGAAGTTGGTTCACATTTTGAATGTTAAAATCTGTAAGAATACAAAAAATATCATTCCTGCCAGCTGTTATGAGCAAGGTCATAGTTATGGGATCTGTGGTGTATATAATCTCGGTCTCTCCTCAGTAGGTTAAACATGGCAAAATGGCTATCAACTGCAAAACAAAGGTTATCTGTCACTCCCAGACAAAACAGGATGAAAGCCACATGTTTGCGACTCCTTCATGAGGAGGCTAACAGCAGGTGACCATTCGCATTCCTGACTTTAACCAGAAAGTCCCTGTGTGGGTTGAGGCAGTCAGTGCAGTGTGTGGGACCGTTGTTTTTTAAAACATTAAAAATTTATGGCCCAAGCACACAAACAGTTACAGGAACTCAGAAGATTTTTACATTATTGCGCAAACTTTTATGGATATGTACTTGCGAGATGTATTTACGTGCCTGCACCAGACAGGAAATGGGTGTTGATTTTCTGGCTGTGGAGGAAAAACTTCATTTATCAGCCCTGTTTCTGCATTGCATCAACAACACAGGAATGCTATTCCTCGGTCTGCATTTATGGACCACCAGCAGCAGCGACTATATCAGGCTAGAGAGACTTTTTTGGCTAAAAGATACACAAGGACAATGGTGTCTTTTAGCGCAGCTCTTGACAACACCAGGACTCGTCTCAGCTTCCGCACAATGTAGCTACAGTGCTGGTAAATGTCCACAGGAAGGACAGACTATAAATACAGTTCTGATCATGTTCAATCTGTCCTTGGATATGCTAAAAAGTCATTTGCAGTTGTTCAAAGACTTCTGTGTGTATGCTATGGTCAACTAAGTGGTCCAAAATCCTACCACAGGACCGCAATGTGATTTGTTTTCCAGGATTCATATTGTTGTCTACTTATAAAAAGTTACATATTCTGTCATAAAGTTCTATATTATATTAAGGCTGTAAATCTGTCACATAAATCCATTATCTGTCAGTATGTACTGATAGGATAAACAATTAAAATAAAGCAGAGTTTGATAGGCAGCTCATGGCAGAAGACAGGAGAGCTTGTGAGATCTCAAGCTCAATTACAAATGAATCCACAGCCTGGTAACCAACAGAGCAAATCTTGCCTTGTTATCTGGTTGGAAGGGATGGCATACAATCACTCTTTCCTGTCCATCACAGTGACGCTGCCCTGTTCTGAGTCTCAGAGGAAGCATGTGATATCCTTCAGTCTCCCTGGTTGGTTAGCTGTCTTATGATAGTCGAATGACGTCCTCCTAATTGGAACGTATTTTGAAGAAGCCTACTGATAATGATTTCCCTTTGGTAGAGGGTCATGTTCATCCATAGTGATGCTACTGGTAAAAAGTTGCTGGTGTCAGCTGAACACATTTTGGTGTACTCAATTCAATAAAAAATGCAGCCTACAAGAATACAAATCTGAGGATTTCTTTCACTTAAGAAGCTTATACTGTACATACTCCACTGGCTTCTTAGCTGCTGAGTCTTTGAACAAAGGAAGTGATTTGGGCTCATACAATGTGCTGTATTTTAATTCTGTCTTACCAGAGTTGCTTTTTCCAAAGCCTTTATAGTGGAAAGAAACACGGATAAACAAGGATTCAGGAGCAAAATACATTTTCACAACACCAGCTCCAATTACACTCTGAAAGAAGCATTAATGTTCAACAAATGCACCGACTAATAGAATTTACCTCAACAGTCAGCAAATCCTACTGAATATGCATTAGAATGAAGCTATATATTTACTCCAAAGCTGATTATGCAATTCCATGACTGGCTGGATGTTGATTACGCTGACTAAGCTGGACTTTCTGTTCCAAGTCTCAGTTACTTTTTACCAGAACACTTTCACTGTCATTATTGTGCTACTGATTAGAACCTTGGTAACTATGAATGACCCACTTTTCCGGGAACAACCACTTTGAATGTTCGACTTTGCTTTGAACCGTTGTCCTTGATTTTTTATCCACAATCCCTGTCACAAAATTGGATGCTGCAAATTGTGAAAGGTCCCCAAGAACCTTTTTGTGTAAATCCAGGCATGAATGGGGATGAAAAGGGGAATGGCCCGAAAAGGACCCCTTCGAAGAGCTCTGGGCTCAATGCCATCTTTGTATAAGGGTAGAAATAGTGGCCTTTGCTAACCCGCCCAGCACGGCAGGCTCTGTCCTGTTAGAGCCTTCCTGGCTGAAAGAGCACAGACTACAGGAAGAGACATGTGGATGGCACCCTGCGAGTTCACCAAAACCAGAGATCAAACTTGATGAGCTATCCAACTGATTTGTCCTGGATCCATCCTAAAGCCATTGATTGTTCGGGCTGAACAATTGTTTGACCCTTTTTACTAAAGATGTATGATACAATTTTTTTAGATTTCTCTTCGAAACTGCTGAAAGCTTAAAATAACTGACACACTGTGCTATAACACAGAGCAAGATTTATCGTAAATTAGTGTTAGGTCTACATAAAAATTGGAAGGAGGGTAAACCCTGGTAGGGTAAACAAGAAGTTCAATTTTAACATGTCAACATAACCATGTTATAAATTACAGTGTTGTAAATATGGAGGTTTATTACAACAAAGGTTTGGTAGCATTTCAGGTGGTGGGCATTATTTTGAGATTCTTTTGCCTGGCATGCTTCAACACTAGCTTCAAACATGCAACAGTAGCTTGTATTAATGCCCATTTCACGTAGCATGGAGCCTTCACAAGTGGGCTTTGATGCCACTCTAAGTGAGCACCTGTCACAAGGAAGGACAGCTGGCACGAGAGGATACATTGGCATCCTATTCATACACCAGCATAAGGATGCATTTACATAAGAATCGTCAAATCTGTTTGCTGTGTTTCCTCCTCAGGCAGAGTTCAAATGCAGTGACAAAGAGGTTTGAGTCTAAATCTCTCAAAAAGCACAATACAAAGCAAACATGCAAGGCACGGGGTTGCATGTTGAGCCAAAATTGCAAGCTGAGCCAAAGGACTGAGCTGTAGAAATGTAAAGCGCATAGTTTTTTTGTTTTTTTTTAATATTTTATATCTAAGTCTAGAATAATTGTGGTTACATGTACAGGTGATTTCCTGATTTTCTCAGACTTCGAAAACTTCAAATTTCTCACCAATGAATTAAACAGAACATTTTACACGAACATACACACCCCTAAATATAAATTATGCTCTGATTTGAATTCAGTAAAACAGTCGTGTTTGATTCACAATTGGAATTCTGATTCATTGACTAATTTGTTTTGCTTTTTTGCCAAAGCTATGGAAAGGAGCAACAGCACAGGAAGAACAGAGCACAATGTAAAGCAGGGGAGGGCCAGGAAGGAAGGAAATCCTGCTTGCCATGAAACAAAAGCAAAAGGAACTCACCGACTGGAGCCCCTGAAAGCTCTCACTAGCCCGCCTGACTCTTCACAAACCTGACACCCAACCCAGCAGCCAAACCCTGTAGGCTAAAGAGTGCTAAATATGCCATTAATAGAAGGAAGATATATCCTAAATATCTCGCCTTATTATGTTTTGTATAATTCTTTGCTCTGCTGAAGTGTCAAGGGAAATCTTATTTTTGTGATCAAAACCCGTGTAATACAACCTGTATCAATTAAGACACCTTTCAAACATTTTCTTCTATTCTTTCATGGGAAATTGGATAACACCTGCATGACAAAAAGAAGTCAGAGATTCAAAAACAAACAAGACAGCGAATGTATAAAGCTACATCATGTGGGAATCAATAGCTGGCTTTGTATGGCAGCTCTTTGTGTCTGTAGCCATTGGGGAAGACACACAGCATGCTATGTGACAAGAATTTTAAAATCAAAGTGGAAGAACTTCTGAACATTTTTCAGCAGAATAGACTCTAGAACAGATTGTCTGTTTGCTGAGAATAATGCACTACACACAGGCAGGGCGTTGCTAATTAGCATTTCCGACTGAGATGAGTCCCCTCAGGCTTAGCAGTGGAAAAAAAGTAATGTATGCATATTACAGAGACAAGAATCTAAACAATCCATGTAGACTGCATCAATCTAGCACTTCTTGTCAAGTGGAAATGCCTGAAGAACAAATTCAGGAGAAACAGCAGAGTAAAGACTAGTGCTAGCGTTTGATTAGCCATGGTGAAGGTGAGGATGTTACAGTAGCTGTCAGTGCTCGTCTCCTTTCCAATTACAGCTGACAGCTTTTCCAGAGCCTCTGACAAATTACAGAGATGACCATGACTTCTTCAGAGTAGTGAATTCTTTCAAAAATGTTTCTCTAAGCACTTTTTAGTGTTGTATAACCAGCTGTATTGCCACCATCTACTGAACATCTACTAATTGCAAGCAGACACACATAGATTTATAATCTAATTTTGCCTGCTACAAGATTTTCAGTCACGTAAACACCATAATGCAAAATCTTAACTTGGAAATTAATATTAACACATTGATGTTTATCACAACACAGTTAGCTCGAATTCTAAATGGATTCCTGCTCACTACATATGCTCACTACATGGGGTATAATAACAATGGAGATCTTGTGGTATATTTTTGGTACTATAACATTTAGTATTCAGTAAATAAGAGAAAAACATAGACGTTTAGCACACACCTATGTCAAGATGAGTCTATTCATTTACTTATATTTTGTAACAGAAATTATCATTAATAGTAAATATATAACTATATATATAGTAGCATGTATTTCACATAAATACTCACAGAAATGTAAACATGGATTTTAACCTAATAGTCAGATTATAGTAATTGGTGCATTTATACAGTTAATCTGTTCCAATATCTTACTTTTGAGGGTGAAATAATGCATTTTGTACAATTTGCATCCATCGAAATTGGAAAAATCAACAAACAAGCAGCTTCCAATCATCTGACAAGAAATGGATAACATGATAAATTTAACATATGTACTTTGTCACTTGAAGATTTTTTAATAATAGTCATGCTGCTAACACAATGCTACCATGCTAAAAGAACTCTCAGTTCTTAGATTAGTCTACTGAGCATTTTTTACTGTAGGCCTCGGTTAAAGAAAATGCCCTTTAATCAAAGCTGCTGTTTCCAAAACAGCAGGAGTGAAGATTAACTGGCAGGAAGAAGTCAAGGATGGGGTGATGTGACCCCAGGAGGAGGGGCAATACCGGGGTCAGTGCTTGTTCTGAGCATTCATACTCCATTTGGTTTCAGTCCTTCGTCACATGCTTGAAAGTAATACAACAATATAACTGGCTGCTCCTGTAGTAAACAAACCCCAGTGGGAGAAGAAGACTAACATGTGTTTCCAGGTCTATAAGGCACCTACTGCAGCACCTCTGACTTTCGGCATTAATAAAATATTCAACATTATATAGTAAAGTAAGAGATAAATACTCCGACTCTTTGCCTTCCGTAAGCTTTTCTCTACTCTTTTGAAACCTTCTGCTAGGACATTTAAGGGGAAGGGCTTCATTTTTTCCCCATGGTTTCTGTCAAACTTCAGAATTAGTAAAAAGTCTATGTTTTAAATTATTTCAGACCAAAGTCTGGACCTCTGGATGGTTTGGAGGTTTTTTTTTGGTTGTTTGTTCATGTTTTATTTTATCTTTCCTACCATGCAGAAAAACTTGCATGCCAAGGTGCAGTGAGTAGTGATGGTGGATCTCAGCTAACCTCAGAACAGCTCAGAATGAAACTTCTGCTTGAGGTTTCACTGTAAGCTGAATTTTCTATTATGTTTACTTCTTATTCAGAACTTACCAAATGCATGTGGACAGCTGACCAGCACATTTTGAACATTCCAGTCCAGATTTATAACACTGTGGAAAAACCTCGACTCTGATGGAAAGGATTTCCACTAGATGTTGAGGTGTGGCTGTGGGGATTTGTGTTGATTCAGCTACAGGAGCATTATTGAGATCAGGGACCGATGTTGGTTCAGAAAGTCTGGGGTGCAGACGGTGTTCCAGTTCATCGCAAATATGTTCAGTGGGGGTGAGTCAGGGCTCTGTGCAGGACACTTGAGTTCTTCCACACCAAACTTGGCAAACATGGTGTCTCGTAGGAGGTAGTTTGCATGTAATGTCATTTTGACGTGTGAAGTGAAAGCCTCCATGAAAGCGGGTCCTCTGTTTCCTCTATCAGAGCATTTTTATAGTTACAGGCCTGAGTGGCTACTAGTGAAACATTCATGTAACATTTGAAATTGGCATAGAAGCCTATATTACCGCTATAAACACATTACAGCACAGTGGAATACTTTTCTTAACATATCTCAACAGAGGAGCTTGGGGTTAGTGCAGGGGTAGCTATGATACAGCACCCCTGGAGCAGAGAGAGTTAAGGGCCTTGCTCATTTGCCCAACAGAGGCACTTGGCAATACTAGGGCTTGAATCCTGACCAATTCCAATCAACAACCCAGAGCCTTAACCACTTGAGCCACCACTTACCCGGACTGCAGATGGACTGAAACTGCAGCATAGCAACAACAGCAAACAGTAGCACAGCAACAAGCAAAACTGCTAATGTTAGCATTAATTAATAGAATTAATTATATATATATATATATATATATATATATATATATATATATATATATATATATATATATATATATATATATACATAAGTGTTTATGATGGTAGATTGCACTTTATGCAAATCTAGCTTACTTGCTTATCTGTTTAATTTAATTTAGAAAAGAAGTGTGAAAATAAAAAGAATTTATTGATATTATATAGTCATTAGAGCAATTTAAGGAAGACTTGCGAGTAGTCTAGTACAGGTTCTGCAGTCTGATATATGAAGCGTTTGGCGCCTCAGCAAATAAAATTGTAATCCTGGTCCTGGTTATAGCCCTGCATGAGAACCTGCCAAATGCGAGTTAAATGCTAAAAGATTTCTCACATGAGACACAGCAGAAGAGGTTGTGCATTGATGTAGGCCTATTTGTCATATTTATTTGTTTGCACATGTTAATAATCTATGAACAAATCAACAAGTTCAAAAATATTTCTTTTTAAAAGCTCCAAAGAAATTAAGTCTTGAATAGTGATAATATTTACTGGCGCTCTGGGTACAGTGCCCCTGATGAGAGTGTTTGAGCTTATCTTTAATGATCATTTTATTATGAGCTTTAAAAAAAGAGCAAAACAGAGTGCAATCTGTAACATAACATTTAGCTCAGTTGCACAAATGCCTGTGGTGCATCCAATAAAAATAACACTGTAATATTATACATTTCCATGCTAAATATTTTTTTTTACTCTGGAAACAAATGTTTCACTAGAGACCCAAAGGAGTAGTATACTGTACATTAAAAGAGCGCAAAGCCCCACAAGGAAGATAAAGCCAATTTCTTTTTTATGGTGCCACAATTTAATTTTTATGTGTTTCATTATCCAGCTTAAAAAACATGACATTGGGTGGTCAAGCCTTCAAGCTACAGGCCATTGAAGAGGAAAATGTTGCAGAGGGACTAGTTAATCGAGCCGAGGATCACTGGAACACACTCTACTCACAGGCAAATCTATTTTTCTACTGAAACCAAGCCGTTAAACGGATTTCCTTTACTCTCTCCCACATGTAGGCTTCATTAAAAAAAATCAATTAGGTAATTAAATCTTACATCAAATCAACAAAAAGGGTTTTCCAGTACACTTGCAATGCAAGGACAGTTTTATACACTTACACACAGACGCGTCAAGATTCTTGGTTTTCAAACATATAAAATAAACAACATTCTAAGAGTCTTCCGCTATCAAGATGAACAGTTACATAAGACATTCAAGGGAAATCGCAGACACAGCCCTTTAGGACACTTCCTCTGTCTGAGAACCAGAGCTAAACACACTTTGCTAATCTTTTACTAAGATATTAAGTAAGATATTTTTTTTAGATTTATTCTGATTCTTAACCAGATCTAACCATGTATGTATTAATTAGAGTACGTTTCATATTATGTCTGACTTCGCTTTCTGGAATTCTCAACCTCTCAAGAAATACTCCAGCAGGATATATGGTTTATGCAAGAAGGCACCAAGCCCAGGCTCTCACGTCTGACCCCCCTATTGGTAATTTCTCCAGGCTTGTCTACTAGGAGCCAAACGGTCTAGCACAGACCCCACCCACCCAAAAACTAACAAACACAAATGCCCTCTGTTCAACATGGCACAGATCTCCTGGTACCTCCAGGCAACAAAAAGCCTGAAGTAAGTCAATGATTTCTTAGGGTCGACCTCAACAGGCCTTCAGGGTTGATTCTCGAGGCGCTGCGGTGATCAGAGACGAAGTCTGGTTATGAGGGGTGGCGTAACTAATGAAGATGAGCTGTGAAAATGAATAGTCCTACACCTCATGTGGGACTTGAGAGAAGCCTTTGATCCTTGATGCCCTGGTGATGTTTTCATTGGAATATTTTTCTTATTTAATGATTTGCATAGGAATATTTCTCATCAACAAATCAAGTGATCAACTTACACTGTACACATCATGCTAATACGACCACTGAGACAATGAGACACTAGCCGAGTCTCTGACATAACTCAGCTTAATTGCTTTTCTGGACTGTGAGTCTTATGTTTCGCATCGACGGCTACTACTTCTCTTTAATGTGACACTGAACATCGGTAGAACATGGTGAGTGAGAAAAAGAGTCAGACATTGCCTTCTACTCAATGGCATTGTAACTGCACCAGTAATGTCACCCTATGACATCAGAGCCGCAATTATAGCAACAGTAAACAAATTAGCAGCAGAATCTGTGAATAGCTGTCTGCTACTTACACAGATTGCTAATAGGAAAAGAACTTGGCTGTTAAGGTTCACTGACAGTGAGCAAAAGGTGGGGTTTAAAATCTCCTTAACCCTGACAAATTCATCCCTCTGTACTGTATGCGAACACTTTCTTGGTGTGAGAGAATCAAATTAAAACATCGCTGGTGAAAGGTTACTCTAAAACAAATTTCAAGTATCCTGGAAGTTCCTAGTATTCTAAATGTATTCATTTCCCAAGGGACATGTTAAAGAATATTTCCTTCTCCTTAAAAAAAGAACCAGGCACCCTGTATACACTAAGTCTGGATGAAATCAGATGATTTCTAGGAAAAGCGGTTGTTGCATTTTGCCCGAACAAAAACAATCCCCCGTACCTACATTGAAACCATCTGTGGTAGAGGCTCCGGCAGAGGAATGCATACAAACACATGGTGTGGGAAACGACTCTCCTTAATGACACACAGCACAGTGCCCTTAGCCCTGCTCTAAAGTACAATTCCCACTGTTCAGCATGTTAACTGGTGGGAAAAGTGGATGCTTTTCAATAAATGTACGCCTGTACTTTTGGGTCTTCAGAGTACGCCTGACCTTACATGAGCGATCTTATAGAGTCGGTTTCCTTATCCAAGGCGCGGAAATAACTCTTTTGTCTCGGACATACAGCAGCATTTTTTTTAAAACTATTTCCTCAACTTCCTGCCTTTGACTCTTTGTTTATTCCATAATACCATTAAGCATGTGATATTCTTCCAGTCTTAGAGGGGATTTAAGCCTGGGATAATATAAAAGAGTTCATTCTGTAAAGGAAGCAGTGACAGTCCAGGAGCTTTTAATCCAGAATCTACCTGTGTTAGTATTGGCATGCTGCCACTGTTGGGTGAGTGTTGTGCTTGGTACAGACACATACAAGTTACACATATTTGCATGTATTTGCCATGCTAGACAAGATAGCAAGCTTTGAGAATAAACACAGTTGCTCAGTTAGACATTTCCTCCATTAGAAAACTTGATATGGTCACATTTTGCCCTTCTATCCTTTCCATCAACGATATAAGCACATCATAGAAAGACCCACTGCTTAATGACATATACCATCATTTCATCTGTATAAAAAGACACTTTATCTTTTAAACGAATAATAGCATACCAGAGAGTGTATCTAGACACTTTATGAATGAAAGCCAATGGAATAAAAAATCCACTCATACAGTTGAACACAATGGCAGGTTTTACACTGCGCTTATGTCAGTCAACTCCTCCATTCCTCCATTAGAAAGCCATTCTTTGTTAATGACAACTCAGTGAATACGATGTATTGTACCCGTGTACTACCATAAGTCTTTGAGACTCGCAAACACCAAACCCTGTCAAAATAGTCTTAGACAAATGGGGTTCCCCAGAGGTTCTTTGGATGGTTAAGACCTTAATAGCAAGGAAACATTTGTGAAAGGTGAAACCACCAGTTCACCAAGAGTTCTCCCTGATATTGTAAAATGGCACAAGCCATATATAATATAATATAAGGTCCAGATGGGACTTTTTGCAAAAAAATGCATGTTCCATGGTTAAAAAAACCACCAACAACAAAATCCCTAACACATTCTGACTAAAGGACTGAACATAATTCAGTTGAACTGCTCAAAAGAGCTTAAGACTTTTGACAGACCAAACCACAGATTAAGCCCAGGTTACATTAAATTGCTCACGTCAGCACTTTTTCTTGCTCTACCATATCAAATTAAAAGCCAGTGAGTTGTTGGTTTAAAAACTTGAGTTGAGGAATAATTCAGATGCATCAAGAGAGGAAAAAAACACCGAAATGTGTATAAAGTTCTGGTCTGCGTTTACAACAAGCTCTCGGGGCTGATTAGTCAGAAGGTGTTCTGGTCATTTCCTATAACAGCAGCTCTGAAAATAGTATTGCACTTGCGTGTCATGGGAATGATACGGAAGAAGAAGTGATCACAGGAACTAACTTGAAATTCCACAATATTCATTTAAATTTCATTATAAATTATAAAAATTATTTAACTTTTTCATTATAAAGTTTTAATAGCAAATTGCTCTGGTGCACAGGAATAGGATGTACAGGAGGTGCTGTTGTAGGGAAAAATGTAGACACCTATATCAGGTTTAAGTAATAATTTAAAAAAAAAAAAAAAAAAAAGACAACCAAGATAAGGGTTAAAACAGCACAAGACATACAGAAAAAGGAAAAACATAAAAAGATGTTTTTGTCAGCAATATCATACAGTTGCTTGGGATTTCTGTCTTATGCAAACAAACCCTGGTTATATATGTGTGGTGTATATGTGATATATTTGTTATATCGTGTATCTCTGGTGTCTAGGTGAGATAGTTAGGCTTTATGCTGGTGTCTAGGTGAGATAGTTAGGCTTTATGCTGGTGTCTAGGTGAGATAGTTAGGCTTTATGCTGGTGTCTAGGTGAGATAGTTAGGCATTATGCTGGTGTCTAGGTGAGATAGTTAGGCATTATGCTGGTGTCTAGGTGAGATAGTTAGGCTTTATGCTGGTGTCTAGGTGAGATACTTAGGCATTATGCTGGTGTCTAGGTGAGATAGTTAGGCTTTATGCTGGTGTCTAGGTGAGATAGTTAGGCTTTATGCTGGTGTCTAGGTGAGATAGTTAGGCTTTATGCTGGTGTCTAGGTGAGATAGTTAGGCTTTATGCTGGTGTCTAGGTGAGATAGTTAGGCTTTATGTTGCCATACCGAAAGAAAGTGCAGGGTCTCCACATAATCCCGCTCAGTGTGCAGCAGTTCCCGCAACACACAAACGCGCAGGCGCAGCTGCTTCTCCACATCCTTTGCGCTCTCCGCTTTACTCTCCTCACTCATCTCACTCCTCAATGCTTTTTAACTCAGATTTAAAAAAAAAAAAAAAAAAGACCATAGGTCTCCTTGAAACAAAAGACTTTCCGACAGAGACTTTGTGAAAGTTTACTCAGTCGAGAAGTCGTAGCTGGAGAGATGAGAGCATGATGAAAGCTGCCCGGTTCAAGTCGCAATAGTTGAAAGAAGCGGAGAATAAATAAAGCAGCAATCCAGAGGAAGGAGAAATGTCTGGATTTCTCTCCTGAAGTGTCCAAAAGTGTGCAGCAGTGGCTTTGTGGCCATCAGTCATGATCTGTGGTCCATGTGCCTGCCCACCATCCCACACACACACACACACACACACACACACACACACACACACCCTCCTTCAGCACTGCAAGGAGAGGAAAAGCTCAAGCCTGGGGCTTCATGCCAGCACGGTGCAGGGGAAACACTGCTGATCACATGGGGGGCCATTACATTCCCACACTTTCCCACACTCCAACTGCACCTCAGCTCTCTCTCTCTCTCTCTCTCTCTCTCTCTCTCACACACACACACACACACACACACACACACACACACACACACACACACACACACATTGGCCTCATTCTCCCAAGTGGGCTGTGAATGACATCTAGCTATACACAGAGGAGTGGGAGAAGGTTCCTAAAAGTTGCACAAGACATGCACAACACTTATGTTTTATGTGCAGTGTAAAAAAAAAAAAACAATGATTTCATAAAATGTTATAGGTTACAAAATGATAAAGTCAGCATTCTAATATTCTCCAACATGGAGAAATCTTCTTAAGTCTTTACTTTAAACATTGTAACTCTTCCTTTCTTTAATATAATCTACTTTCAAATATTCTTCAGTATTGTTAAATATCATGGATTCTTCCTCAATATGAAATAATGTCATAACCGACAAGTTAATCAAACGTTACGAACTCTCTCTTAATATGTTATACAATTACAAACTCTTTCTCAATATAAAGTTTTAAACTCTGCCTCATTATAAAGTAGTTATAAACTTTCCCTGTAATCTTACATCATGTAGTCTTCCTAAATACAATCTTATATTATGAACTCTTAACCAATATAAAGTAACATCATAACCTTTTAAATCCTTCTGAAACGTAATAAAACTTTACGTACTATTCAGAAATATTATCTAACAATAAAGCCAAAGAAATCTAAATGTTTAACTCTTCCTTAATATAATCGTATATTCTGAACGCTTCCTTGATGTCACCTAACATTATTATCTCTTCTTCAATATAATTCAGCAATATACACACTTCTTTAGAATAAGCAATGAACCTCATCCAAATCAACAAACTGTTCCTCATACAATCCAGTATAATTGTATTATAATACAATTTACAGTCTATGAGACATAATAATCCATGTAATCTAACATGTTGAAATTTGCCTATATAAAGTTAAATAGATTGATAATAGTTAAGTTTAAATAATATTGAGGTCTTGTACATTTAATGTCTTGTGTACAGATTTGTGGTTGGAAATAAATTAATTAATTAATACGAGGTAGGAGTCGAGTAGACATGAGGGTGTGGTGTGCAAATATGTGGTGTGTTTTTTGGTGTTCAGTTATATAACGGCTCAGGGGTTAAAGCTGAACACCAAAAAAAAAAAAAAACACCACTGAATGATGAATTTCGTATAATGTAATATTGTGAACGTCAGAATAATCTTGCATAAGGAAACTCTTCATCAAAATAATCCACATTATGATGTCTAACTCTGATGTCTGAAGGCGAACTCTTCATTAATAAAATCAAATATTCTGTAATTCTAATAGCATCATATGAGATCATCATTAATTATGCTTCAACGGCATACAACATAGGTGGGTTGAGAGTTGGTGAGCGTGAACTCCATACTATATGATTTACAGAATTTTTATTAACATGAAATCATTCAATGAGCCTCAACGCACTGTGGACGGAAGGAATAGGTTCATCCAGGAAGAGACAACTCTAATCAGGTTAGAAATGGTTTATCATAGAATAAATGTGATCAGTAAAATAAATAAATCCCCCTGTAGAATAACAGTCACCCTGCTGTAGTAACATGTTAACGTTATAACATTTTGGGTGAAAAATATTGTGAGGAAGACATTTCACCAGACATTTTTGTTATTTTTTTCCATTTTTGTATCGAAGGAAAAAAAATATATATTTGTTTATGTGAAATCATAATCATGGAGTGGCTTTGTTGCACGAAATACTAAACTGAACCTATTGCATCATCATCTCGACATCTCACCACGGGCCAACATTTAGCTGTTCTGCTAGATTAAAAGTAATCTTCTCCATCATACCATTATTTCTAAACATCTCTCTCAGTTACTTTGAAGTGCACAACTCATGCCCAACTTGTGGACCAACGGAGCGTGAAACTGGCTATCAATAGAAGAAATAGACTGCAGTGATGTTCAACATTAGCAGCAATTCAGCCTGATAGAACATGTGTTAGAACATAATTAGTCTTTGATGACTCTGAATGCTACAGAGCATTTTTAATAACTGAATAGCATCTTTATTTGCACAGGGTATTAACCAGAAATAAATAAGGACCCACTGACTGGTTTTCCCATAGAACTTTTTTTTATTAGACTGATTGAAATCCAATTGTACAGCTCCACATGGAGGGATCGAGCTCTCGCCGATGAATCAGCGGCTGCCTGCTGACTCCAGTGTTTAATGTGGGCCAAATTAAAATAGGCCAATATATCTGCAGAGTCAAATATATGTTACTGTACAGTCAGTAGAGCCCATTAGAGGATAATATTTTATGGTGTTAATAATATAAAAAAAAATCTAAAATGAATTTATTCATCAGTTAACAATTTTATTCTGGTGGAAACAAAGCGCGCGCGCACACACACACACACACACACACACACACACACACACACACACACACACACACACAGTCATTCACACCTAATGGCAATTTACCATAGTCAATCCACCAAGTGTCATGTTGAGGAAACAGTTTAGAGGAAACTAGAGAACCTAGACTTAATCCAAGCTCAGGG